>NC_056546.1:30115924-30123424 GCF_910596095.1 Thunnus maccoyii
ACTGTGTTTGGTCAGGAGGAAAGAAATGAACATGAAGATGGCATCAATGACCTCAATGTAACAATTTCACAATACTGTAAGTGTTGTGTGTGAAATTAAAAGTTCACTTTGGGAACCACGGTTTAACAAAAAAAACAAAGAAACACAGCAAAAAACAAATCATAACTAAAGGTCAACTTTCAATTGCATTTTGCAGGCTTGTCAATGGATGGAATTTACTTTTGACCAAGCAATCACATGCTTAAACATAAGGAAAAAGCTAATAAGTGGACATTGAGTTTTTTCTTTCTTACTTGCATTTGTCTAAATGAGGCAGACATTTACGGCTGGTAATGTGATACATTTTTGGAAAACCTAACCATAAACCATAATAAGACTGATATTATAGTTACAAAATACACATCTGATATTCTAAATATGCTGGATATTGTAATAATGTGATACACCATGAAAAATATATTGGAATATTACTTTGTACTCATTTAGAGGGAGGTTGTATTATATTTTACAGCAGTTACTATATCGTAATGTTTAAAAAATCCTCACATCCTAAACATGGCCTATTACACACTGAATCATTTCTCCTCATTTTGAATATTAACTCTATATGTGTATATGATATTTCAATCACAAACAGTGGCACTCGTCCCTCAAGGGTTTGATGTTTCTCATCAGAAAACATATGAAATGAATGCAGTAACATACCTTTATTTCACATTACCATAATCATAGTTGCACATTGTTTGTTGTCAAAGGTTATACATCAACATGAAGAATTTACCAAGATGAAAAATGAAATGCAGCACACACATATTTTCATAACATTAGCTCTGCAGGTCTTTGCATGTAAATGAGGTGTTATAATAAACCTCCACCTGTGATGGAGGATGAGGCAGTTTTTACTAAAACAAAATATACTGTAATGCAATTTTCTCCATGAAAACAAATATCAGTAAAGTAGATGATATTGGTTGTCCATGACGGGATACCTCGACGCTTTGGATTAGCTTTGTGACAATAACTTCATTATACCTACTGAGAAATCAATTGACCCACCTTGTTCAACCACCTTTTTAGCATTTCATCCAACTACTGATACATTAAATGATAATATGAAAGTTGTATAAAAATAGGCCTAAAAAAGAAGTAACAAAAACAGAGGAGGCCATCTTTGACCCATAACTTCATTTACAAGAAACTTGCCTTTCAGCAGAAACAAACACTTTGCATATAATTTCACAACTTGAGTTCATCTTCCAAGTAACATACACAGTAAGAACACGCCCCCTTGTGGTATACAGCAGTACGGCGCTCTCACAGTTCAATAAACTACATGATGTTTCAGGAAAGTGAACAAGATATTTATAATGCACCGTGAGCAACCAGAAACTGAGGAAGACATGAACTGAATGCAGATTGAGTGACCACAAGCTGTCCATTGAGACTAGTGGACACACACAGACTCTGAATGGGCACCCCCATCTGACTGAGCCATTGTTCTGATCAGAAAAATGCTTTGACTTCCTTTTTCATACTGAAACAGTTATGGAGAATATGAACACAGACATTCAAACACATGTTGTTCAGCCAAACATTATTTAAAGCCACAGACCTTTATTTTACATTCTAGTGGAGATCCCAAAGTTTCCAAAGATACCAGATCTGTGAGGCTGAATTTTGGGGGAATGATTCCATTTGATGGGATGTTGCAGCAGTAAAAACTTGGGGTCTTGGGTGTGAATATTTCCCACAGTGTAAACATTATCAGTGAAGAGCTAGAACAAGAAGGAATAAGATCATTTTAACAACAATTATGCTGCTCAAGGGGAAATAAAAGGAGGAAAGGTGGTGGGAGTTGATGAACGGTGAAGTACACTTTAGAGTAACATCCAAAGAGTATGAAGTCTCTATCTGAGTCCCCATCAATCATTCTGTGCAGGATGTTCTGCCTCAGTGAGCTCTCTTTTTGTATCATATAAAACAGCTGAAATAAACAGCAAAAGCTGATGTTCTTCATTACACTGCACTGAAAACTGAGCTTGTAGCTCCTAAACTTTGAACCTTTGTCTCATTGAACATGAGATCTAAAGACCCGGCAGATATTTTCTGTTACAGTGTTTTTACTTGTTTACTCTTCATAAGTATGTATTTTATGTCTGTTACCTTGGTACTGTGTTTATGAAGCACTTTGTGACGTACTGTTGTAACACACAGGAGGTGCTATGTTAATACACTTGACTAAAACTGACCTTAATACTCCTGTGATGTTCATTTACTGGCGACAATCTACTAAGTCAAGGTCAAATGCAACATTCCTGAAAAGATGTCCTTATGTCAGGGACAACATGAGTCAACATGAGTCAATACTGACCTGAATGTAATATGAAATGTCCACCACAGGATGTCAGTAGAGGACCAGGTCTCCAGCATAAGAAGGAGCAACATTAAAGTGAGATAAACCACATCCCCCCAGCTTTGAGCTATCAGACTGCAGATAAAATGACAGCTGTTTTTACCCATTCAGCCAATTGCTGCTGCGTGCAGCTCTCTGCTCTCCCCTCCACTTATCTGTTTTGGTTTAGGTGTAGTTATGTTGCTTTAGTTATTTACTTTGTTTTTATGCACCTGAAAACACCTACACACACACACACACACACACACCTGCACACACACACACACACACTCCATTCATGCATCAGGCACCTCACACTGACCCTACTGACATCGACACCTCATGTTTTAAATATTTGATTCATTTGTTTAAATAAGTATTTTTGTTAAACTTTGGCAAAGTGTATCTCCCTTTTCTTGTGGCCAGTTGAGCCAGGTCATTACAAAGCTGCAGCAGACTGAATCGACATTCCAGTTGGGTTTGTAATATGTGCACATCTGGCAGGACGAACGGTTTGATCTGCCTGTTACAGTGATGTCATTGTGAAATATGTATTAACAATAAAAGACCAACCAGAGCTAATTCTCATCTCAGCTGAAGATCTACACAGGTGTTTTTCAGATTCATCAGCATATGTTCACAACCGGACATCTTTACAATGATTGTTTTGGATGGATTTAAAAAGTAATGAAATGTGTGAAATCAAATGTGATGATACTGTAATGACTTAACTAAGTTAAGCAGCTTTGTTACTCCACTGAGGGATCCACATTCTGTACTGTATATAGGGCTGTGTGGGTGATGGTATTCAAGTAGTGAGAAGAAGCCTTAATTATCCATGGCTGGGATTACCAAGTGGGGCCCCGAAGGCCTCAGGTTGTCAGTGTGTTCCTGTCTTATAGAGGAGCCCTCAGTCTAGCTTTAATACCTTTAATATTTGAGTTGATGTTGTCCTTACATGGTGCGTCCTTAAACAAACTAATTAATTAAATGATCACAAACTGACCGACAGACTGTAGGGCACACTTTACTCCCTATTAATCCCTATTAGCTTCTGTTATGGTTGCTATCCATCTTAGTGTCCACAAAGTAAATAATTGACAAATGAGTTCATGAAATAATAATACAACATGAATAAAAAAAGATGGAAACAAATACTAAAGACAAAAATGTAAAGACCATAAATGCACCAATTAGTCTTTTAATGATTTTTGAACCTTCCATTTGTTCGTATAATATTTATTTCCAGCCATATAGGAACTTTTGTAAAGGTGAAAAACAGAGCTTTGGTACAATAAATTCAGTCTTTAGAGAATTTATTAGTACATAGGCCATCACTTCTGCAGGACTTCTACTGTCACAAGTTGTGGGCTGGATGTGCTGGATGCTTTCCCCTCTCCAGTACCACTGTAACAAAGACTAAGCTTTGCTGCCTAATGATGCCATCCCAGTCATAATGTGATGATGACAGATGAGCTGTCCTGTGAGTCCTGACTCCTCAGTCCCACTGCAGCTCAGGAACAGCTGCTGTGGACGACTGAATGCTGTCCACAGACAGAGAATGATAGGCATGTGTCTGAGGCGTGCCTCCACTCTGACTACACAAACACACACACACACTGGGCAGTCAATAAGATTCAGTAACACAGGAAATACTCCTGTGTACTGAAGAACAATAAAGGAAGTGATCCAGTTAAGCGAAAAGACAGAGACCCACTCTGGACTTCTATATGACTGTTCTGGTGAAAACCTTGTATCTCCAAAATGGCAACTTTTTCAGGAACTAAGAGAAGCAGATTTATTTCAGCTGGATAACCATGCATGTCTGACATGGTCCACATGTTTTTGAGGTTTTTATGGGCCTACAAGTGTTTTAGAATAGTCTCAATCCATGGAAGAGCCAAAACAGAGAGATATAAGGATTTCACTTGACAGTAAAGTTGGTGTTTAGTTAAAGGGCCTCGTCTTCATGTTGTATCTATTTGCAAGTGTGTCTTATATTTTGTAACTTTTTTTCATTTTCACCTCAATGGCGTGAAACTCCTCAACGTGATGCAGGCCTGTTCTAGGCTTTCAAACATTTTGAAGGGGAATATTTGTATTTTTAGACTATTTCAATTCAAAACTTAAAATTCCTCAATATTTCTCCCACAATCTTACTGCAGTCTAATGCAAAAGCCTCAGAAATAGCATTTAGATCATCATCTAAACCCCATCAAATTTTGGTTTACCAGTCATCATAATTGTGCAGTTATGCAATTATAGAATGCCACAGGGAAGGGTACATCTACTACTTGTACTTGGACAATTGTTGTTTTGCATATACAGTACTCTCCAACACAGCATTGATAACTATGCAGATGATACAGTTGTTTATTTTTCAGTGAAAATGACAGAGGGACGTCAGCAGGCTCTAACAGAGGATGTAGAAAGAGCTGCCTTGTGGTTTAGAATTAATAAGCTATCCCTAAACCTCAAACAAACTACATCCATGCTCTTTGGATTCTCATAAACTTATATATAGTGTAAACTCCTTGATAATTACAGAAAGCACAAATATACTGTTATATAAGGAGGTTTTCTTGTTTACATGTGACACTGGATGCTTACTTGCAGTGGCAGCTGCATAAGAGTAGGGTCATCAAAAAATTAGCTGCTGGTTTGAGTGCAAAAAGCAAATAAATGGCATTTGTAAACAGATGTGTCCTCATTACTATATACTGTACAATGCTCCTAACTCACTTAGATTACTGTCAAAAGACCCAGAACCCAACACTACTGCAGTGTAACAGCGCAGGGGAGACTGTACTGTCAAGAAAAATGACACAACAGGTCGTAATGTCAGTCGCCCCACAAAGATCTAGTGACAGATGCCCAGATGACGAGTTATGATGACAGATGCCATATAGCGGCCATAGTAATTATGACCCGGAGCAGTGGTGCAGTTGTGATGATATTGACAAATTTCCTCATCTGAAGGCAGTGGGTTGGGAGGATAGGACGGTAACCCAATAGTGGATTTTGCCGCTGTTTATTTCCTGTTTCCAACCACAAGTCAAGACAGTTTTTTCAAAAGTGTAACTACGATCATCTCGCAACCTTAATCCTGTGGTTCTTATTGTAGCCATGTCCATGAAGGTCGCCTAAGTTTAAGGAAGTAGTAACTTTAACCCACACCACGTTTCTCTAATCTTAACAAAGTGATCATTTTAACCCAAACCATGATCTTTCCCTAAACCTAACCAGACCTTACCCACAGCCTTGTCACATCATAAAACATCATGTTCAGTAACATTTGTACTTATAACCTTAGTTTTGCAAACGTGTACATTTCAGTTTGTATCTGTAAGCTTAGTGTGTAAACTTGTAGGCTACGTGTGTGCAAACTCCATTTTGCAAGTCTGTGCATTCAGACACAGGCTTGCAAGCTCACTTTCACAAATTATGCGGCAAAAATACTAAGTAGTACTTAATGTACAAGTTAACAAAACTACGATTACAGATACATTTTTGCAAAAACTAAGGTTACAGATACAAAACCCTGTTTTCAAGCATACCTTTTTGAACCAACCAAACAAAGATAAAAGGCATAACTTTAAATCTGATTCGCATTACCTCTACTGGAAAATTGGAGTCTATGTCTCGGTGTTTCACGAAGTCAGACAGCCAAGAGGGAAACAATGGGGGTAACAAAAACATTCCTGCTTGCTGCACCACATCGCATATGTGGAAAGTATCATTTCAGCCTAAGACCTACCATTTTGTGCTTGTTGTTGCTCTTGCACGGTTAAAATAGGACCCAAAGACTAACAAATGTCTGCAAATGGCTGGTACAGCATAGTGGACAGAATAAAGTAATTTAATGCATCACAGTGTGCCCACTCCCCCAATACCTGCACTCCACCAGCAGCCCCTAATGGTTGCACAAGGTCAGCAGCAAAGACTCTGCAGAGGTAGGATTCTGGAAATTCCTTCTGTCAAAAATGATGCTTTCAGTATTCTGGTGAGACTGGAATCAGTCAGACATGTAGGAAACTGAAACACCAGTACACTTGATCAATAGACTATTGAAGAGTGTCACTACTAACTGATATGATTTTGTTTTTAATGTATGTACTCATGCAGGACTTCCTGGAAAGCAGCATTGATACTGAATTAAGAGGAGGATGCTGACAAGCTAAAACTAATATATAACAAATGGTCAAAAGGAAATATTACATCATTGTACACTATGGATATTATAAAGAATGGAAATTGTATTCAAACTGCTTAACATTCTGTCCCCAAAATATGAAACCTGGGACTCATTGAGTTGACCTGACATTAAGTCCCTGCGTGTGTGTACATATATACAGTATATGATTTAACTGCATGCACACATGAGCAACTTTCTGCTTGCGTCGTCAGATTCTTATATTTCTGCCTTTGCCCAAACATGTTTTTCTTCTTTACATCTGCCAAATAACTTATTTTCCATCCATCAATACACTTGGATTTACACACAGGTGACCCCACAAGACCATTCTGTACATACACAGGCCCAATCCCACATACACACATACACATGTGTGTACACAGACCACAGCTCCCTCCCTGCCCTCTGTAAATCCCGGGCTGCTCTGACAGGCCACATTAATAAGAAGAGCCTGCTCAGCATGAACACATCATAAAAGTGGACAGGCAATTTCTGTTTTCACCAAATAGCCAGCCGAGCTCGTTCTGCATCTCTGATTTTAATACACTCGACAAGCAGCTTTGCAACCAGGGAGAGAGAAAGCTCAGGCCCCAGGGAGGGAGGCCGAGAGACTGTGTGTATGTGTGGAAACAGAGAGAGAGAGTTATGCCTTCCAGCACTGCTAAATCCATTTCTCAATCTGAATTATCAACAAGAATTTGATTAATATGCAAATTCAAAGGTGGGAGGGAGAAAGACTGGGATAATTCTCTTTGTGGATAGTAATTAATCACCAGTTAAAGTAAATTAATACATATATCAATTTTGTCAGGGACACGCTTAGTTCAATAGCCCGTAAAATTGTGTTAAGGGGCTCTACAGGAACGTTATAACTAAAACTTTCAAATCCGCCCTATTTAGTGATCAATCAAGC
>NC_056546.1:30428424-30620924 GCF_910596095.1 Thunnus maccoyii
ACATTCTTATTAAAAAATATAAGAACCTTGCTGAAAATCAATCAATCAATCAATCAATTTTTATTTATATAGCGCCATATCACAACAGAAGTCATCTCAAGGCACTTTTCACATAGAGCAGGTCAAGACCGTACTCTTTAATTTACAGAGACCCAACAATTCCCCCATGAGCAAGCACTTGGCGACAGCGGTAAGGAAAAACTCCCCTTTAACGGGTAGAAACCTCAAGCAGACCCCGGCTCTTGGTGGGCGGCCATCTGCTTTGACCGGTTGGGTTGAGAGAGAGAAAGAGAGAGGGAAAGGGGGAGGGGGGACATAAGAAAAACAATCATAACAGCAACAACAAGCACAAGCAGCAATAGCCAGGGAAGGATGCCATCAGGACTGTGAAGGACCGCGAAGGTTCGGCCCGGGACTCAGGTTTTCCTGTGAGATGAGAAAGCACAAAAAACTCTGGGGAAGAAGCAAAGTTAGTGACATGCATTGATGTTACATGAATGCATACAGATGGAGAGGAGGAGGAGGAGAGAGGAGCTCAGTGCATCATGGGAAGTCCCCCAGCAGTCTAGGCCTATAGCAGCATAACTAAGGGCTGATCCAAGGTGAGGCTGGTCGGCCCTAACTATAAGCTTTATCAAAAAGGAAAGTTTTAAGCCTACTCTTATACATAGAGAGGGTGTCTGCACCCCGGACTGAATCCGGTAGATGGTTCCATAGAAGAGGAGCCTGATAGCTGAAGGCTCTGCCTCCCATTCTACTTTTAAAGACTGTAGGGACCACCAGTAAGCCTGCATACTGGGAGCGCAGTGTTCTAGTGGGTTAATACAGTATTATGAGCTCTTCAAGATATGATGGTGCCTGACTATTAAGGGCTTTGTAAGTTAGGAGAAGGATTTTAAATTCTATTCTAGATTTTACAGGAAGCCAATGTAGTGAAGCTAAAATGGGAGAAATGTGGTCTCTTTTTCTAGTTTTAGTCAATACACGTGCAGCTGCATTCTGGACCAGCTGGAGAGTCTTTAGAGACTTGTTAGGGCAGCCTGATAATAAGGAATTGCAATAATCCAGCCTAGAAGTAACAAATGCGTGAACTAGTTTTTCTGCATCTTTTAGGGACAGGATGTGCCTGATTTTTGTGATATTACGTAAGTGAAAGAAGGCAGTCCTCGAAATTTGATTTATGTGGGAGTTAAAGGACATATCCTGATCAAAGATAACTACCAGATTCCTTACGTTGGTGCTGGAGGCCAGGGTGATGCCATCTAGAGTAGCTATATCATTAGATAATGTGTTTCTAAGGTGTTTGGGGCCAAGCACAATAACTTCAGTTTTATCTGAATTTAGTAGTAGAAAATTGCAGGTCATCCAGGTCTTTATGTCGTTAAGGCATGTTTGGAGTTTGTTTAACTGATTGGATTCATCTGGCTTCACTGATAAATATAATTGGGTGTCATCTGTGTAACAATGAAAATTTATGGAGTGTTTCCTAATAATATTACCTAAAGGAAGCATATACAAGGTGAATAGAATTGGTCCAAGTACAGAACCTTGTGGAACTCCGTGTCTAAGTTTTGCCTTCACGGAGGATTCATCATTAACATGTACAAACTGAAATCGGTCTGATAAATAGGACTTAAACCAGCTTAATGCAGTTCCTTTAATGCCAATTAAATGTTCCAGTCTCTGCAAAAGGATTTGATGGTCAATTGTGTCGAATGCAGCACTAAGATCTAACAGGACAAGTATAGAGACAAATCCTTTGTCCGATGCAGTTAGGAGGTCATTTGTGACTTTCACCAGTTCTGTCTCTGTGCTATGATGTGCACTAAATCCTGACTGAAAATCCTCAAATAAACTATTGTTATGTAGAAAGTCACATAACTGATTAGAGACTGCTTTCTCAAGGATCTTGGATAGAAATGGAAGGTTAGATATAGGTCTATAATTAGCTAAAACACCTGAATCAAGAGTAGGCTTCTTAAGAAGAGGTTTAATTACAGCTACTTTAGAGGACTGTGGTACATAGCCTGTTACTAAAGACAGATTGATCATATCTAGTAAAGAAGTGCTCACTAAGGGTAAGGCTTCCTTAAGCAGCCTAGTTGGGATGGGATCTAAGAGACAGGTTGATGGTTTAGCTGAACAAATCATTGAAGTTAGTTCAGGAAAGTCTACTGGAGAAAAACAGTCCAAATATATGTCAGATTTTACAGCTGTTTCTAAGGTTCCTGTGTTTGGGGATAAATCAGTGCCTGTTGAGGGCAGGAGGTGGTTAATTTTGTCTCTAATAGTTAGAATTTTATCATTAAAGAAGCTCATAAAGTCGTTACTACTGATAGCTATAGGAATACATGGATCAGTAGAGTTATGACTCTTTGTCAGCCTGGCCAAAGTGCTAAAAAGGAACCTAGGGCTGTTTTTATTCTCTTCTATTAATGCTGAGTAATAGGCGGCTCTGGCATTACAGAGGGCCTTCCTATATGTTTTAAGACTATCTTGCCAGACTAAGCGAGATTCTTCTACTTTGGTGGAACGCCAAATCCTTTTCAATTTTCGCGATGTTTGCTTTAATTTGCGGGTTTGGGAGTTATACCATGGAGCTAACCTCTTATGTTTTCTTATCTTCTTTTTTAAGGGGGCGATGGAGTCGAGTGTTTGTCTTAGTAAGCCTGCAGCACTATCAATAAGATTATCAATTTGGGAGGGACTAAAGTTAACTTAAGAGTCCTCTGTAGTATTGAGACATGGCAGTGAATTCAGTACTGACGGTATTGCTTCCTTAAATTTATCTACAACACTATCAGAGAGACATCTAGTGAAGACGTTTTTGTCTAATGATGTGTAATCCAGTAATAGGAATTCAAAAGTTATTAAAAAATGATCTGATAAAATAGGATTTTTTAAGGATTATTATTGCACTTATATACTCACATATTTTACTACAGCAAGTAGGTCTATCTGCTAAATGCAAATCCCATGAAATATAATATATCCAATGCTTGTGTGTGCACTGTAAATGAACATGGTGTCCCTCCCAGGCAGACTACAGTGACCATGTGCAGAGAGACCTGTTGGACGCCCTGCTCAGAGCCAAGCGCAGCGCTGAGAACAACAACACAGCAGAGATCGGTGCAGAGTCTGTGGGCCTCAGTGACGACCACCTCCTTATGACTGTGGGAGACATCTTCGGAGCTGGCGTGGAAACCACCACCACTGTGCTCAGATGGGCTGTCACTTACCTCATCCATCACCCACAGGTTAGGCTTGGAGCAGCAGAGGCGTCAGCCTTCATTTAACCATACAGACACACTCTACCTGTAGCAGAGTACACCTGTGACATATTATTGCTCTAAAGTGTGTGTTTACAGTGACTGTTAACACTTTTTTGGCAGTTTTAAAGTTGGAACTTGTTTGACTTTACAAGCTTGACCAATTGGAAAAGCTAATGCAAAATGCCATAAGTTACAGTTACTTTAATGTCCACTAGATGCTGCTCTAAGGAAACTCTATTAACATTATTACCTGCATCCACACTGTCCACCATCCCATAAAGAGGAAAATGCCAAAAATAATATAGAAAAGTCTGAAATTCAGACAAACCCAGGGACTTGGAAAATTCTATGAATCATGTGTTTGTGATACCCAAACCTCAACCCCCTGATGGATAAGACAAAAACACATGTACATGAATATTTCATTAAAATAATGTGCAGGTTAAGGATGTCTGAGTGTGTGTGTGTCCATGTGTTCAGGTGCAGAGGAGTATCCAGGAGGAGCTGGACAGTAAGGTGGGGGGGGACCGGTCCCCCCAGCTCAGTGACAGAGGCAGTCTGCCCTACTTAGAGGCCACCATCAGGGAGTTGTTACGGATCCGCCCTGTGGCCCCTCTGCTCATCCCCCATGTGGCCCTCAGTGACACCAGGTACACTCATTCAGAGACATTCACCTCTGACAGGATGGAAGCAACTGACCAGTAACTGGTCAGACGACCAGTTATACTGATGCACTGGACTCATTATTTACTTTCTTTCACAGAAGACAACCCTAACCATAACCTGCCCACATGAAACCTCATGGAACACTGTTCCTATAGTCTCACCTCTGTGTGTGTGCCTCTTTGTAGCATCGGGGATTTCACAGTGAGAAAAGGAACCCGAGTCATTATCAACCTGTGGTCTCTGCACCATGATGAGAAAGAATGGAAAAACCCCGAGCTCTTTGACCCTGGTGAGAATCAACTTCTGTTCCATGTATCATATTTTATCCTGGAAAAAGTCTTATTGTTGAACTCAATAAATAACATGATTAATGATGATTATAAGGAGGAGCCCATTTCTGACAGGTCACTGACACTTCCATTGTTATTATGGACATAACATGACTGTTTATAGACTGCACTCAACTGAGCCCGTTTAATTATAGTTCAACCCTGAGAAGATTACAACTCTGGGTAACTAAACATGTTGAGGAATTATGAAACTTAGTAACAAATGTCCAGACATTCATAGTTTGTCATATTAAACGTTCATTTTTATTTTATTCTTTATTTCTCTTATTTTATTTGCACAAAGGTTACAATAAAATATTACACAGTAAAAAATTATGTTAAATTGTGCAGGAGAGGAAGGAAGCGTGAAGGGCTTATACAAAGTCGTCCCCTTCATTTCAACAAGTCATTAAAAACATACTGAGTCATAAAACAATATAACATAAAATAGACAAAAAAAAAAAACATGTATAGCAGTAAATAAGAGAAAAAGAAAGAAAAGAAAAAATAATCAAAACAGAAATTTGAACACTTTAAATGTGCATACAGACCCAGTCACAAAATTCTGTTTAGATAAAAGATTTTTTTTTTAAAATGTGTTTTAAATGTCACTTTAAAAGGATGACGACTTCAAAGTTGTACTTAGTGAATTCCAGAGAATTTGATTAATAAAAATTGATGATTGGAAGTGTGACAATAAGGTAAATGAAAGTCCTTTGATCGCCTCATTGAATAAGAGTGAATGTCTGACGATAAAAGGAAAATATTATGAAATGTATCTGGAAGGTTCTGCCTGTGATATATGAACATAAACACACATGTTAGAAGAGTATTTACAGAAAATATTAACAAAAGTTTAAATTTCTTCAATAAAGGTGCAGATGGCTCTTGGCTGGTGGAGTTTGAAATCTTGTCTGAAATCTTTATCTTGTGACCCTTTGGACAGCCTGACTGCTAAGTTATATTGTATTCTCTGAGTCTCGATTAGTTCAAACTAGCTACACGTCAAGCAACTACAACGCACAATGCTGCTTACACACTGATACATCTGTATTAACAATCTATTATGTAATATGTAATAACATGCCAGTCATGGCCATTGTTCTGTAGAACTAGTATTAGTAGTTGTGATACTTTAATTCCATTTTGCTGATAATACTTTTGTACTTTTGCTTATGTAGAATTTTAAATTCTTTAAATACTTTTACTTGAGTATTTTACATGTTTGTATTGGTACTTTTGAAATAAGATGAACTGGCCCTTTAATTCAATTCAATTCAATTCAATTTTATTTATATAGCACCAAATCACAACAAAAGTTATCTCAGGGCATTTTCATATAGAGCAGGTCTAGACTGTACTCTTTAATTTACAGACCCAACATTCGCCCATGAGCAGCACTTGGCAACAGCAGCAAGGACAAACTCCTCTTTAACAGGGAGAAACCTCAAACAGAATCCAGCTCTAGGTGGGCAGCCATCTGCTTTGACGAGTTGGGTTGAGAGAAAAAGAAGGAGGGAGGGGGAGAGAGACAGAGAAGCATAATAACAACAGTAATAACAACGACAATAATAATAATACAGATATGACTAGTATGACTTTAAGATAAGAGCTTTCCATTTTGTTGCTTATTCATTCAGTGCAATGGAATTGAGAGGCTTCCAAGAACCATGCTTGTCATTTTACCTGTGTTAGGTAATTGTGATTCCCATGTTCCTCCTTTGCAGGTCGGTTCTTGAACAGTGACGGCACAGGTCTGATCATCCCTTCGTCCAGCTACCTGCCCTTTGGTGCCGGGATCAGGGTGTGTTTGGGCGAGGCGTTAGCCAAGATGGAGCTCTTCCTCTTCCTGTCCTGGATCCTGCAGCGCTTCACCCTCTCTGTCCCACCAGGCCACTCTCTGCCCAGTCTGGAGGGCAAGTTTGGTGTGGTCCTCCAGCCGGCCAAGTACAAGGTGATCGCCACACCCAGACCAGGCTGGGAGAGAAACAAACGCCAGGCATGTTAACATTGTCTTTGTTCGTCTTTGACCTCATGCTGTCATTTTCCTTTGTGACCCAGAGTCTGTGTTGCTTTTTTTTCCAGCCAAACATACATCAGACATGCAGGAGTGATCTGTATGCAGATTTATTCTTATCATGTGACGGTTCTGAGCATTATTTATAATTCATTTTACAACTGGTGATTTATTTGAACAAGTCCTGTCTGCTGCCATGGAATAATTGATTGAATAATCTCAGTGTAAAAGAGGGAATACCACTAGTTTTATATTTAATAAGTACCCAGAGACTGGATCACTCCATCCACAGAACTGTAGCTGCCAGAATCAATGGAGTACAAATATTTTGATTCTGCAGGTAAGATTCATTTAACAGGTATCCACTGAGCAGAAGTGGGAAACAGAGATTCCAAGCAGCCATAAAGTCCAACACAAAAAAGCAAAACTCCAAAACTCCACAACAGCAGGAAGGCATGATATTTGTACCTAATTTTAAAATGTATTTAATACCTTTGCTTTATGATCAGGCTACTGTAAGGTGGTTTGATAAAAGAGTTTGCACTATGGGTGGATTTGGAGAATGTTGTTTCACTACATAGTCTCAGAGAAGAATCCATCACTACAATAAATGAAGGGACAAAAGGGAGCTCATGAATGCAACTATTTTTAAGAAACATGTTGGTGAAATAACCTCTTCTCCCCACTGACAGAAACAGTACATTCTCAGAGTTGAGACTGAAGATCTCAACAAACCTTCAATCTACACAAATATGTCCTTCTTTATTTATATTTGTGCACTGCAGCTCATCCCTTAATGTACTTAATAACACAAATTTGTTTTTTGCATGTACAGTAAGTTGCAAGAAACATGAATGGATCCATTAGCATCATCAGTGTATGTTATATTGTTGACCTATGATCAACTGTGTGTTGAGTTTCAGAATATCTTCAGTGAATGTTTCACTGTAACAAAATGAAGATGCGTATCCTGAAGTCATCACCTGTACTTTAACTAGGACTGTGTGTTTTTATATGTAATGCATTTTAAAGACATAAGCTAAGAGATGTTGTGAAGAGAATTGGAGAGTTAGGAATGATTGTATTTTAAGAACATGTACAATGTATAAATTAGCTTTTTTATGAAGTGAAAATCTTGGTCATTATGATGTAGAACCACCTGTAGTTTATTTTTATCTGACTGGCTTGCAAAAGTGTGGAATTTAATTCTGAATGTATATGTAAATGCTTATAATTATTCTCAATTGACATAAAATTCATATTTGTTGATGAAATTACCTCTGCTGTATTGACTCATGGTGCATTCAGGATCATGTTTCTCACTCACTAATGAAGTTAAGGTATTGTTTGTGATTCTGAAGTGTAGTGATTCTAATTTTCTGTCCTTTGCTGCTGGTAATAAAACATAATCTGAAAATGTATCACAATAAAAGCCACAATAAAAAGGAAGTGAAGGGATTGTGCCAAACTGGAAGGTTTTTAAAGTAAAAAATCAGCAGTAAGTAGTGAGTTTGCATTAACAGCAAACAGAGGCAGCATCAAATAAACCAGGAACTAAAATATAGTACATTAAAACAGGGAGAATCAGGAATAAAAGTCTATCTCTAATAATAGCCTGTCTCAAATAAAGGCTTGTATCTATCCTTAGATGAGATACAGTAAATGGTATTTAAATAAATCTCTAATAATACATGGGGGTATCTGGTATGAACAAATAAAGGCTGGTCCATAAAAAAGGCAAGTAAATAAGATTGAGGGGTGTGGAATTACCTGCATTATAATGGCTCACATGATACATTTAGTATAATGTACAATTCAACAGCACTAATTCCATCAGTACAACAGAGTCATGTACTCACCACGCTACTGTGTTTAATCATCACTTCATTCTATTCGCTTCTACTTTGCTGTTCTTTCATTTTGTGTCAACCTAACAATGAAAATCAACACTTTCTGCTGCAAATTGGTTAAAAACAGACTGGTGAGTGTGTCATGAGTCTGTTGTTACTGATGGAATTAGTGCAGTGGAAACGTACATTACTGGAGGATGTATTAGGTTAGGTTTGCATTAACAGCCAATTAAAACAGGAAGGCTTCTTTCTACGAAGATATGATCAAATATAACACATTTATTTAGCTATATAACATAAGAAATTAGGGGGGAAAGTCTGATTTAATATAAGGCTGTTTGAGACAAAGGTTTCTCTGCAGTTCAGGAAAATAAAGGCCTTGGTCAGTATTTGAGAACTTATGCTGATCGTGTAAATTCTTATAACCACGCAAGTTTTAAAAGTATCTTTGCTGTCTTGGGTCTTGAGAAATGTAACCAGTGCCTAGTGTAGCCTGCTTTCTGTCCTCTCAACATGTATTCATGTGATCATGGCACTGCTCTTTATCTGTTTCTCTTGAATCTGATGCTTTTCGTCTTTCATGGTGAGTGGCCGTGTGGAGTTTTTTGCAGGTCAATCAGCTGCTGTGCTGGTGTATGATTCAGTCAAATTGTTTTCCTATGTTGTAAAGACAAATGCTGCCTCTCTGCTGTTCCATGGGAGGGGGGAATTCTCAGTGTACAAAGCTGCCCACTCCAAGTGTGTGCCTGCACCCCCAGCACCAGCAGTTGAAACCAGTTTTAAGTGTTTCCGTGCCTCTATAGTGAGCTGCTATCACCATTCATACACCTGTTTTGTTGGGGTATGCTGATTGACACGCAGAGCCCGCCCCCTGCGCTTGTCCTTTCTTTCTAATTGGTTCAACACTGGTGCGTATGGAAATCCCCCCCGCGCGACCCTTGGCTCACACCTGACCGTGTCCAGTCAGCGGGAGAAGGCGCGAGGCCGCAGGCAGACCGCTGTACATCAGCACGGTCTCTCTCTCTCTCCACCGGCGACAGCTGCTTCCGTTAACCGGCGGCTGTGGACCAGCGTCACTCAGCTCCTGTGAAGAGGGCGACAACATGCCGCGGTCCTTCTTAGTAAAGAAACATCAAAGCTGTAAGAAAGCAAACTATGGAAGGCTGAATTCAAACACAGAGGGTAAGACGCTTTCTATTGGCCACATCATCCGCGTGATTCATTTTATTTTAAAAAGAAGAATTTTAGAGGAGGAAAAGTTAAAAAAAAAAAAAAAAAACTCTGGTAGGCTATTTAAGTGGAGTTTTGAAGCAACAGTGACTGCTTTTTGAGTAGGCCTATTTATATTTTTGACTATTCTTACAAAATGGAAATTCTCATGTTGCCTAAAGTACGCCTAAAAACTTACTCAAAAATAGATAGAATATGATACACAACTGTTGTTTATATTACACAACAATATTACACCTGGACCTGCTACATTACTGCTTACAAATTAGTACAAAAATCATTCAGCACTGCAAGCCTCATGATGAGTCATTTCATTTTGATAGTTAAGTGCATTCTACTTCATTACTTCAACTTAACTTTGTTCTTCCTTTAAATTGTGAATGATAGGACTTTTATTTAAAATGGTTCAGTGTTTTTTATGCTTTCAGTTGTTTGAATCATTTCCCACCCACTGGTAATTTCCAATGAATTGTTTCAGCTTAATATATAGAAAGCAGCATTTTTTGGGGGGGTTGCACCTAATTGTCAGAGATGATTGTCAACAGAGATAAATAAACCTACTTTTTGAAATTAGAAGGTCAGGTTTTGTTTTCAAGACTCAGAGGCAGCCCTATATTTATTTATAATACATACTTATAATGTTTTAAACAAACTTTCCCAGTTTCTTTTATTTATTTTGACCACTTTTAGAAATGTATGTAAATAAAATAATGCTGTATTAAGGGAAATGATAGATTTGTCTGGCCACAAACAAAATAAAAGTAGTTTTGTGTTTAGCAGGTGCAGAATCCTTCCCAAAAGAGTGAGAGCATTGTCCCTAGGCCCTTGAGAGACCAGAAGGGCCCCATTAAGAAGCCTCAAGAGCCTAAGTAGCGGCCTTCCAGGCTCCTACTGACAAATCCCTCCTTCAACCTTTGTATTTGTTCCAATACAGTCCTTAAAGCGAGCATGAGCCTCCCCCTCCCCATGCCACTGTATTGATAAACTTCCATTACCATCAGAATGGGGACAAGAAAGAACGGCTGGTAATAGGACTGAAATCATATTCATTTTAAAGGAAAAACATTAAGTGATGTAAGCTGCACAAGCTTGATCTTGGGTTTTGCCTAAAATGGACCACTGCACCTAAAAATGTATCTTATTGATTTGACTGTGTCTGTGTTTATGTGTTCTAAACTGTCTTTGTGGAACAGTTTGAGTTTTTGGAGTTGGATTTGGGGTTTGGATCAAAATTGGAATTACATAGTTCTTCTCTCCTTCCACATGGTGGTGATATCAATTTTATTCTCAGAGACAGAATATCATACCTATATCGCTGAAATCTGGGTATACTTTGGAATAAGCATTTTCTCAAATATATGTTGTTTTAACACACACAGTTGTACAATAATAAATGTTATATTATAGCATAAAAGTATTGACATTTGATACCACAGTGATACCGCAAAGATAACAGTAATCTCCACAGTAACAAATGAACCGTGGAGTAACAAGTCAACAGCTGCAAGTGAGACTCTGTTAATAAGAACAACTGCAGGCATACAATCATGACAGCATGTGGAGCCATAACGTTTATTTTTAATAAGTGTATAGTGATAATTAATTTATAATAAATATGTATGTACTTTTTTGTGTACTTGAATATTTCTGTTTCATCTTTAATTTATACTTTACTACATTTATCTGACAGCTGGAGTTAATAGTTACTTTACAGAAAAGAATTCTACATACAAAACATTGTTAGTTTAGAACCCTTTTCACCTCAGTCAGCTGCTTTTGGTAGCCTTCAACAAGCTTCTGGCAGAATTCTTGTTGGACCTTTGACCTCTCTTTGGCAGAACTGATAAGAGTTCAACCAAATCTGTTTTCTTTCATAAATTCATCTTTTCAGGGCAGTCAGTGAGGTTGAGGTCAGGACTTTTAGAAGACTTTTCCAAAAGCCTAATTTTAGTTTGATTTAACCATCTCAAAACCACTTTTGATTTTTGTTTAGGGTCATGGTCCTGTTCCTCACATTTTATCCTCCAAACATACTGCTTGTCATTGTGGCCAAATAACTGACCACAAAACTCTCCTCCATGTGATCAGCAACAAACCTGAGTCGAGCTTTGAGGTGCTGATTTTGGAGCAGAGGTTTCTGTCTTTCACTGGTGCCTCTCAGCCCATGGCAGTCTAGAACATGATTAACTGAGGACAGTGGGACCTGTGTTCCAGCAGCGTCTACATTATGTGGCAGACCTGTTTTTTGGAGATTCTTGGATTATATTATGGATCATCCAGACCAATTTGGCAAAGAGACCACTGTACCCAGTACTTTGTAATTAAACAATTGATTGCACTGATGATCTTGGGACCTGAAGTTGCTTTGAGATGGCCCCTTTCACTTTCTCAGATATGTGCTGAGCTCTGTAGACTCTCTACCTAACATTTATAAAAGAAACCAAACATTTGTTATATTTTGTGACAAAGAAGTAAATTTCCCAATTATTCTGTCACAGCAAACAGAGCAGAAATAACTGAAATCCCCAAACTGCCATAAGTGTCCCTGACAAGTGACTGTAAACCTGTGACCACAACTGTCTGACAGAATTTGAATACAGGACTCTTACTTTATACCTTATTCTTAAATTGTGATGCTGGTTCTTTTACATAATTAAGGATGTGAAGACTTCTTCCACCAATACGTTGTCCTTATCAAATAATTTCTGAAATCAGGGAACACAGTGATGTAGCAGAGGAAAGCTGTGTGCACACAACAGTAACAACAGTAAGTACAGTAGGTCAAGGCTGAAGCAGGAAGTTGGATTAAAACAGACACTAGTGGTATTATTGTTTCTGATAGAAAGTGTGTGTGTGTGTGTGTGTGTGTGTGTGTGTGTGTGTGTGTGTGTGTGTGTGTGTGTGTGTGTGTTTTTCACAGATGCCCCTTTCAGCACCCATGTAGACTCTCTGCAGCACAGCGACAACCTTCCTCACCATCATCGTCCAGTACCGAGCCCACAGCTACGGCAGAGGGCCCACTCTCTCTCCACCTCCTCCTCTTCCTGTCCTTTTTCTCTCAGAGGAGACCGATTGCATATTCCACCCTCTCCAAACACCTCCCCTCTCTCCTTGTTAGATTCCTCTTCAGAGGTTTACAGTCGAGGCCCTGCAGAAGCCTACAAACCAGCTGAATCGTGTACCAAACTGAACCTGGAAGTCCAGAGTATGACAGCAGATCACAGGAGGAGAGAGAGCCTCCTTCCTCCATCCCTCCCTCTCCTGGCCCTCCTCCCTGGCATCCCTCCTGGCAGCAGCAGCCACGAGAACTTTGAGTGTTTGGACTGTCATAAAGAGTACTTCTTCTCAGGCTTGGCCAAACACAAGCAGCTCCAGTGTGAGTGGAGCACTAAGAAGTACTTCAGCTGTAAGTACTGTGAGAAGGAGTATGTCAGCCTGGGAGCACTCAAGATGCACATCAGGACACACACACTGCCCTGTGTGTGTAAACTCTGTGGCAAGGCCTTCTCCAGGCCCTGGCTGCTTCAGGGACATATACGAACACACACAGGTCAGTGAAACACACACACATTCACTTTCATTTTAGGGTGCCTTAAGCTCAGTAGAAAGTTACACTCTTTATTAAAGGGGCACTCCACCAATTTTACACATGTAGGTCACTTTACTAGTCAGGTTTAATTCTACTCAGCCTGTAGAAAGAGTTGTATAATGTCTCCTGTGTAGAGGAGCTTTTTCATGTCTGAGAAAATATACCCAGATGATGTCATAGTGATGTCATCAAGGTTATCTAAGCTCAGGCTTGGAGACTGCAAATTTACAACGGCAAGCCTGCGTTACAAACTGCATGACATTTAAATGATATGAGCATTTATGAGCAGGGAGGGTCTAACAAGAAGATGCTATTGGTTGCATTATGGAAAATGTAGATCCAGTGTTTTTGGATCTAGAATCACACTAAGGACAAAAAGTCAAGATATCTCAGCCTCTGCTGCTTTGATTTTTGACCATTTCTATTAAAAAACTGTCTCTTATGAGTCAACTTTATGGAAGAGGGATATTTAGTCACTGGAATATTGGAGAGCCTGGGAGAGAAGTTCAAACCCTTATAGAATTCTCACCACCACACACCTGGCCAATCACTGTATAAAGCTTGATTGTTGGTGTTATAAAAACAGGGAATTCATGGGGAACTCCCGCTCCCACCCCCCTGTCATTATGACTGACATGAATCTCTGTGTGTTCTGTAGGAGAGAAACCATTCTCTTGCCTCCACTGCAGCCGAGCCTTTGCCGACCGTTCCAACCTGAGAGCTCACCTCCAAACCCACTCTGAAGTGAAGAAGTACCAGTGTGCAAGCTGCTTCAAGACCTTCTCCAGGATCTCACTGTTAGCCAAGCACCAAGAAGCAGGATGCCCGCTGTCCTGACAGCCTTTAAACTTCAATACTGCAGAGTCAGCCTGCTCCAAAATACACTTCTGTCTTACTGTTGGCTGAACATCAGTAGTGTGGCTGCTGTCTGATGTTGGACAATCTCCAATGACCCTCTGGGATCTTTGCATCACTTGGTGTGTGGATCACAAAATCTGATGCCTGAGCAGTTGAACAAATGTTGTGTCACTTGATGTCTCTGTGATGTGATGACCGCCAGGGGAAGCCTGATAAAATTGTGTATTAACATCTGTAACTTCCTCTCAGAAACCATTTGCTTAGTTACCAAATGTATGTATACAAACTAACATTTTATAATAAGAGTTTAGTGTTGCACAGATTGAGAACACCACAACTGACTCATAAATGGAGCAGCCACAGGTGTATATTGATGATCTTTCTGCTCATATTTCCTGCTATTTAAACTGTTCAAAATAACTAACAGTGATTTTAGAACTGACTGACAGACTAGCACTAGTACTCTCAATTAGGCCAAGTGTTTACTAGACTGTCTCAGTCATCATGGAATCTTTTCAGGTGGAATTTCTTCTGTGGTTTAGGAATTGATTTATAGTCCAGTGTCAGATCACCTGTTGATGTTGCCACCACAATACTACTGGATGTACCACAAATGATCAGGCTGTATTGTGTTTTACTCATAGTCCTCACAGTAACTGTTTTTAAGCTCTGTCATTCTCTGTGACAGAGTGGTGATTGTGGTGAGCAGAAGGTTTGCAGTGGAGATGTGTGTTAGATGCATGTTTCTGAAAAGCAGCAGATTACAGAGTCTTTCTACAGCCTGCTGCATGTTGTCATCACAGACTTATAGGAGAAAATAAGCAGCCAAGCTGACCAATTACAGTTCTTAAAGTTTCCAGGTGGTATCTCTGTAGTTCCATGTTTGAGGAGGTGTACACTAGGTACAGTGTAGACTGCAGTGTGTGTGCACAGGTGCCACTGCCATGTCATAACTGCTTAATGCACAACTATAAATCCAGCTTTAGTCCACTGTCTTGAAAAGTGAGCATTCAAATGAGCCATACCATCACTCTGGCCAACATCTAGACATGTCCTTCAATAAAAACAACATGTAGTGGACACCTGGCTCTACCTAGATATTACCATTGGCTGTGTTCAGGGTCTGTATGGACAGGCTGTTTCTGTCTGGAGAAAGGCACACGTAAATTGGGACTATGAGAAAAACAGAGAGGAAATTTCATGCTATCACCCACAGTGTAGTCAGAGGGAGGGATTACTGAGGTCAGAGAAGTATTATGTCACCCTAACAAACAGCTGTGGGAATCTCTGCATTGATGATCACCCTGCATCAGGCAAACCTAGTAAGACCAACTGATCAAAGTCAATCCAAAGACACAAAGTGTTACAGAGAAAACTGAATTAACACCAAACTCAAGTGATGGTCATGTTACATTTATTCAGGTCAGGCTTCTCTCTCATCAGCTGGAGTAGCAAGTAGCAGACTGAGTATTCAGTTACATTACGTTAGTATTAAATCACAATAAGATTTGATATACTGTATGTCATCAAGTTGTTTTTTCTGCATAAAACTGCATTTTGTTTGACATGATCTTAAACTCTGAGTGACTAAAACTTTAGAAGTACTGTAAAAGCTTTGTGCTCTGTTAAAACAATGTTATGTATATTTTTGTATTAAAATGTGATTTTCAGCAGATAAGTGCTTGTTGACTGATAATAAAATCCTGAGCTTTGTATGTATTTGTTTCAGTGAGTGACTGTGTGGAGCATGAAATGTTGGTGTCAGTAGGGCAATTGACAGGAAGTCGTCTCTACACTGAAAGTGATATATCCAAAGGCATGTTCATTCTAAACATACAATTTTACATTCATTCTCATCAGTCTCCTGAAGGACTAACAAACATTTAGAAAGTATTCCCTATCTCATAATACATTTGCATCTTTTTGCTTGCGTACACACGTACACAAACATGCTGTTGATAGATTGACTCTCAGTCATGCAGATCACAACCACGTGAGTGATGAATGTGTCTGTGTCTATATATTGTTGGATCGACAAGTTGGATCGAAGCTTTGCTCTGTTGAATTCAGCTGGCTGGGAGCTGTCAGTGCCGTGTGCACATCTTTTTTCTGACTTTTACCTTCAGCTTTTTTGATCCAGCACCTTTAGAAGATTTTTGGATGTGCATGTCTTACTCTCTGTCAAACTGTCTTAAATCACTAGTCCAAAGCTAGTTATGACACAGACTTTGGAAGAAGTAAAGTTACATTACAACTTTTGACAAGTGATAACTCTTGACAGGGTGAGAATGAAAGTGCTGTATAGCCATTTAGCACTAGCCAGGGTTAGTTTCCAGACGAAATTTGCTTGCATATCATTATCACTCAAACATTATAGGGCTGGCAAATAGATGAAATGGTTATTTAATACATAATACAGGTTTTAAGATTTCTAAAGAGGAGCACAGAGACTGTTCCTTTAATGTGTACAGATAAGGGCGGCTGTGAGACTCTACTGTAAATCCTGTGTAAGAGGCAAAAATCCGTTAGAGATGGCAGTTGAAAAGGGACTCCACTGATTCCCCATGACTCATGGGGAGTAGGCTACTAATGAGCCTGTGTCTTCTGTTAATCAATGATGTCATACAAATGTCATCAGGGCTATCTAAGGTTGGCTTGGACACCACAAATTTAAAATAGATAACCTGCTTTACAAACTGGGAATGTATAGTTTGAAAGATATTTTTTGGAGCTAAAGTAAGGATGTCTCCACCTCTGCTGCTTCCATTTCGACTATTCTTTTTAAAAATCTATCTATCTATCTAGTGCCCCAACTTTATGGAGGTGTGCATGACCTTTGACCTCTTATCAGTGGATGCTGTGAGTGCTTTCAGTCTGATGTTCACACACAGCTGATGTTGTCTGTTTCTGTGTTCATTCAGTCTCTTGTCCAGGGACAGCGTCCTTGCTGTTTCATTCATGTAACTGTCACATGTGATGTCATGGTGATGTCATATACCACTCCAATCTTCCTCTCAGTGGGGGCTCCTGTCTTTAGGTGTTAATGGTTTGTGGTAAGTGCTGACTCCTTGTGACTTTAGGACTCTAGCTAGATGGAAAGGAAATATATTGCTTAATGCAGGTTTAGGAAATGTGTGCTTTGGTTAAATGGGTATCATCTATATAACAATGAAGGTTCCAGATACAGTGAACAATGCAACATGAAGCCATCATGTACAAGCAGATTAAGAGTGGCCCAGGAAGCTGCCATAAAGAAATTCCAAAATCTATATTTACATAATAAGAATTATCATTATCCATCAATAAACTAGGTGTATTGCCTTGGGCGACAATGTGCACCTAATCCAGCAGTTTGATAAAAAGATGATCCACATTTTCCACAAGCAGCAAGGTACTTGACTTGCTGTCACAATGTTGCAAACACTTGCCCTGCCCTACACCTGTAGCAGGAGTCTGAGCACCTGTTGTTTGCCCACCAGCATGGCTCTGTTGTGATGTAATGGAATCCTATGAATAGTAACTGTCTGTGGAACAAGGTCTAAATATTCCCAACCAGTCAGCCAGGTTCATTTTCAATACACACAGATGCTATTCTGAACCCCTGCAGTCCTATAAATACATGAAAAGCTGTTATATTAGGCATGAGGGCAGCTCTCCATCTCACAGTGTGTCAGTAATACAAGACAGCACCGCCGGATTTAGCCGCTATCAAGACATACAGCCTATTATTAGGCTACAATATTAGGATAACGGATACAGTAAAAAACGTGTGTGTATGTGTGTGTGTGTGTGTGTGTGTTGGATGAGGGGAGGCAATAGAAACAATGGCAATCAGATTATGTTGGTATTTTCCACAGTGAATGTGTGAGTGTTTCCATAAAGACCCTCACCACAGGCCCTGATACCCTGCAAATGACACTGTGTTACACTTGTTACAAGACATCTGCCAAAATGT
Organism: Thunnus maccoyii; assembly: GCF_910596095.1. Lineage (NCBI taxonomy): Eukaryota > Metazoa > Chordata > Actinopteri > Scombriformes > Scombridae > Thunnus > Thunnus maccoyii. The sequence continues at coordinate 30,446,191 of NC_056546.1, forward strand.
GGAATAGGGTGTGTACGAATGTCTGTGTGTGTATGTGAGTGTGTGTGTGCTAATTAGGGTTGAAGGATGGAGAAGGTCAGATGCTATGGTGAAGTCAGATGAGGGGAAGCAGAGGGAACATTTAAGGTTGTGTTTAAGGCTTTATGAGTGACATTAATGCTGACTGTTAAAATGACATTTGAACATTTCCTTTTAATGCATATGGACGGAAATTTAAATATTTAAGGTGTGCAAGGCCTGCCTGGCATTTATTTACTTATATTTATATTTACTTTTAAATGTAGCCTACTTGGATTTTACTAAGTCAAAACTTGGGATTTGTTGTGCTCTCATGTCAAGTCTTTATAAAACAAAAGAAGGAACATTTTAGCTAATACACATTTTGTGCTCTAGTGAGCTCTGTTTTCTGTATGTGTTTGAATCAAAATGAATTAGTGTGTGTGTTCATGGCAAAAGTGTGGCTCAATGACGTATTTTTGATCTACAGCTGGGTTTGGGTCTGCACATGAGATTTGATGACAATATGAAAAATATAGAATATTACTAGACATATTCATTAAAAATGTACTCCAGCAATATCTTATTGCACCTCCATAAATTCAGATGACTCACAAGAGACAATGGAAGTAGCGGAGGCAGAGATATTCTGAATTTTGGTCCCTATTATGGGCCAAGCTCCAAAAACACTTGCTCCTACATTTCCCATGATGCAACCAAAAGCATGTTTTTATTATACCCTCCCTTGCTGGTAAACATTTCTCAAACCTGATGCCCCCTTGGCATGGGATTTGAGAAAGCCTAGGCTCTCTGTTATATGTAGTCTGACCCTGATGACATCATCAGGTTTATTTTCTTTATAAATATTATCCGGCTGTTGAAGTGCTCCTTTAAAACTAGTTAAAAGGTTGGGATGAGGAGAAAACTAGATATAAATTCACAAAACAGTGCAACCCCACCTCCTTAAAATTGTGTTTATATATTGCTGAAGAGCTTTGCCTGATGCACTTTAAAGAAAATGTTCTTGTTGCTTATTCAAGTGCTACGTTTTTGTACAAGACACAGAGGTTGTAGTAAGGTTAGGTTTAGTCCTGTTCATGTCACTGTTGACTTTTTCAATATTCAACCAAGAACCTTATGTTGCCTATAAACATAAACAAAAAAAAAAAGAAAATAAACAGATATTGTTGGATATAACAAATCAAACACAATATCAGTGCAAAAACATTCAGTATGAACATTTTGCAACTTTTCAGATATTTTTATAAAAAAAACCTTTTGTTATGTTAATGTGGGTGGCCATGTTTCAAATTGTATTTGCTGTTGGGAATGTGTTGCATATGAACATTTTTTATCAGACAGTGTTTAAATAACCTCATAAGCACAACATGATAGGTGGCAAACCAAGCAGCCACCACAATCATGAAACCGATGAACTTCCTTTAATCTGCTTGTCTCTTCTCCTGTGGAAGGTGCATCCTCACTAAGCCAAGGTGCAATTATATATTCATTTGCCGTAACAAAAAAATAAACAAACAAACAAACAAAAAAAGTTAACATGAATGTCTGTAATCATTAGATATACTCCCAGTATTGCAGTCTTGAGAAAACATTTCTAAACTTTCAATCCAAACTAGCATGCTCTAGTTAGTTTCTACCTTATTTATGCCAGTCTGTTTGGAGTTAGAAAATATGGGTGTACTTAATTTAAATAGAAATATAAAAATATAGATATATAATTTGCCTAAGACAACTTATTGGAAAAAGCAAAACTTTATTTACATAACACATTTCATTCAAGGTGGAAACACAATGTGCTTTACAGAGCATGAGCTACCAGGGAAGTTGCAACCACAAAAACAATGTAAATATTATATAATATAACACATCAGACATAAGTAAACACAGTTAAAACAAAAAGATAGTATATAAAAATAAATAATAAGATGTGGGTGAAAAGCCATTTAAAGTTAAAAAAAAAAACAAAAAAAAAAACTGGTAAAACAACACGTGATGGAACTCAAAATGTAAAATCAAGTAAATACTCTGCAATGCCATCCCAAGTCTCTGAGTTCATGTTTATGTAGGAGAAGTGAGAAAAGAATGGAGTGTTTTTTTTTTCCAGAGAGGTGGTGGTGGGGGTCTGCTGTGGTGGTGTAGAGACAGGCAGGAGAAATGGAGCTGGCTATATCTGTGCACTGCTGTGGAAAAGCAGCTCAGTGAGGTTGCAACAGGTGCTGCATGCTAACATTTCCAACTATGCCAAACCGAGCCATTACACCCCCGCCTCTTTTTCCACCACGACGGAAGCGTGTGTATGTGTGTGCAGTCATCTCTGTGTACATATTGTAACCCCACGTTGCGTTAAAGGGCTGTTTCACCCAAATTACAAAAACATTCTCATCTCACTTCCCTCTAATGGCATCTCCCCATGCAGATACTATAGTTTTGGTTTTATTTTGTCCAGGTGACATATCTGTCTCTGAGATTTCTGCCTCCAATGGAGTTTCATGTGGTTAGTTACCTGGTTTCCTTGAATAATCCACAAATTCTATTCATCAGCCTTAAACTACAGTATGATAAAGAGTTCATGTATCTACTTTCATTTTAAGGATAGTGATATCTCTGCAGTGAAGCATGTTGCTACAGATTTTTGAGACTGCATAATCAATTGATCAATCAATCAATCAATCAATCAATCAATCAATCAATCAATCAATTTTTATTTATATAGCACCAAATCACAACAAAAGTCATCTCAGGGCACTTTTCACATAGAGAAGGTCTAGACCATACTCTTTAATTTACAGAGACCCAACAATTCCCCCATGAGCAAGCACTTGGCGACAGCGGTACGGAAAAACTCCCCTTTAACGGGTAGAAACCTCAAGCAGGACCCAGCTCTTGGTGAGCAGCCATCTGCCTTGACCGGTTGGGTTGAGAAAAAGAAAGAATCTCTTCAAGATATGATGGTGCCTGACCTTTAAGGGCTTTGTAAATTAGGAGAAGGATTTCAAATTCTATTCTAGATTTTACAGGAAGCCAATGTAGCGAAGCTAAAATGGGAGAAATATTATCTCTTTTTCTAGTTTTTGTTAGTACACGTGCAGCTGCATTCTGGACCAGCTGAAGAGTCTTTATAGACTTGTTAGGGCAGCCTGATAATAAGGAATTGCAATAATCCAGCCTAGAAGTAACAAACGCGTGGACTGGTTTTTCTGCATCTTTGGAACAGGATGTGCCTGATTATTGCAATATTATGTAAGTGAAAAAAGGCAGTCCATGGAATTTGATTTATGTGGCAGTTAAAGGACATATCCTGATCAAAGATAACTCCCAGATTCCTTATGGTGGTGCTGGAGGCCAGGGTAATGCCATCCAGAGTAGCTATATCATTAGATAATGTGTTTCTAAGGTGTTTAGGGCCAAGCACAATAACTTCAGTTTTATCTGAGTTTAGCAGTAGAAAATTGCAGGTCATCCAGGTCTTTATGTCCTTAAGGCATGCTTGGAGTTTGTTGAACTCAATGGTTTCATCAGGCTTCATTGATAAATATAATTGGGTATCATCTGCATAACAATGACAATTTATGGAATGTTTCCTAATAATATTACCTAAAGGAAGCATATATAAGGTGAATAGTATTGGTCCAGACACAGAACCTTGTGGAACTCCGTGTCTAACTTTTGCCTTCATGGAGGATTCAGCATTAACGTGTACAAACTGAAATCTGTCTGATAAATAGGACTTAAACCAGTTTGATGCAGTTCCTTTAATGCCAATTAAATGTTCCAGTCTCTGTAATAGGATGTGATGGTCAATTGTGTCGAATGAAGCTCTAAGATCTAACAGGACAAGTATAGAGAGAAATCCTTTGTCCAATGCAGTTAGGAGGTCGTTTGTGACTTTCACCAGTGCTGTCTCTGTGCTATGATGTGCACTAAATCCTGTCTGAAAATCCTCAAATAAACTATTGTTATGTAGAAAGTCACATAACTGATTAGAGACTGCTTTCTCAAGGATCTTAGAGAGAAATGGAAGATTAGATATAGGTCTATAATTAGCTAAAACACCTGAATCAAGAGTAGGCTTCTTAAGAAGAGGTTTAATTACAGCTACTTTAGAGGACTGTGGTACATAGCCTGTTACTAAAGACAGATTGATCATATCTAGTAAAGAAGTGCTCACTAAGGGTAAGGCTTCCTTAAGCAGCCTAGTTGCGATGGGGTCTAAGAGACAGGTTGATGGTTTAGCTGAACAAATCATTGAAGTTAGTTCAGAAAAGTCGACTGGAGAAAAACAGCCCAAATATATGTCAGATTTTACAGCTGTTTCTAAAGTTTCCTGTGTTTGGGGATAAATCAGTGCCTGTTGAGGGCAGGAGGTGATGAATTTTGTCTCTAATAGTTAGAATTTTATCATTAAAGAAGCTCATAAAGTCGTTACTACTGAGACCTATAGGAATACATGGATCAATAGAGTTATGACTCTATGTCAGCCTGGCCAAGGTGCTGAAAAAGAATCTAGGGCTGTTTTTATTCTCTTCTATTAATGCTGAGTAATAGGCGGCTCTGGCATTAAAGAGGGCCTTCCTATATGTTTTAAGACTATCTTGCCAGACTAAGCGAGATTCTTCCACTTTGGTGGAACGCCAAATCCTTTCAAATTTTTGCGATGTTTACTTTAATTTACAGGTTTGGGAGTTATACCATGGAGCTAACCTCTTATGTTTTATTATCTTCCTTTTTAAAGGGGTGATGGAGTTGAGTGTTATTCACAATGAGCCTGTGGCACTATCAACAAGATTATCAATTTGGGAGGGACTAAAATTAGCATAAGAGTCCTCTGTAGTATTGAGACATGACATTGAATTCAGTACTGATGGAATTGCTTCCTTAAATTTAACTACAGCACCATCAGATAGACATCTAGTGAAGACGTTTTTGTCTAATGGCGTGCAATCCAGTAATAGGAATTCAAAAGTTATTAAGTAATGGTCTGATAAAATAGGATTCTGTGGAAAAACTATTAAACGTCCAATTTCAATCCCATAAATCAGAACAAGGTCTAGGATGTGGTTAAGACAGTGAGTGGGATTATTTACACACTGAGAGAAGCCATTTAAATCTAATAATGAGATAAACACAGTGCTGAGACTATCATTACAGACGTCAACATAAATGTTAAAAACCTACTATAATTATTTTATCTGTACTAAGGATTAAGTTTGATAAAAACTCTGAGACTTCAGATAGGAATTCAGAATATGGACCAGGAGGACGATACACTATAACAAATAGAACTGGCTGTAAAGTTTTCCAGGTTGGCTGAGAGAGACTAAGAACAAGGCTTTCGAATGAGTTATAATTAAATTTAGGTCTAGGGTTGATGATTAGGCTTGAGTTGAAAATGGCTGCAACTCCTCCTCCTCAGCCAGTGTCTCGAGGTATGTGAGTATTAATATGACTGGGGGGAGTGGATTCATTTAGGCTGACATATTCTTCATGACACAGCCAGGTTTCAGTTAGATAATATAAATCAATATGATGATCTGAGATTAAATCGTTTACTATTACGGCTTTAGATGACAGACATCTAATGTTCAAGAGTCCACATTTAATTGTCTTATTTTGTTGTACTATTGCAGTAGTGTTTTTAATTTTTATTAGATTTTTATGAATGAATCCTCTTCTGTTTACTTTGGATTTAATTGATTTAAGTGGTTGGGGGACAGACACAGTTTCTATGTGGTTTTGGGTGGGTAACTGCTCTAATGGAAGAGCAGATAAGCATGTAGGACTGCAGCTCTGCAGCTCTGCCTCCTGGTCTCATAATGAAAACACAACTACATTACATTCAGTGTTTTTCATTTTATTTCAGAGGAAAAGAAAAAAAAAATGCTACAAAACATCCTAAGTTTTATAGTGATTTGATAAAACCCAAACAGTGCAACAGCTGGAAAACCCAGACATCATCATCATCATCATCTCCAGCACCAGTGTCACTGCAAGCACTTTTTATTGATATTATTACTATGTGTAGAGAGAATGCATATTAATCACACTGACCAGACTCTGGATTTACATCTGTTCACTTTGCCCATTTGGGTAACATTTTATTTTAACTCCCCTATTTAGCATTTATAAACACTATATAAACAATTAATAAGTGGTTTATGAATGGTAATCAACTATGACTATTAACAAATACTACAAGTATTTATCAGTGCATGATTCAAATTTATACTGCGTTATCTGGATAACTTGGCTGCATCATCCACAGAGGCCTTTTTACACTCAGTCCATGTTCTAGTTTTCTGAGGTTCCAGGTTTTACTCAACAAAGTTATCCAGATAACTCAGTAATCCTGCTTCTCAGAAAAGACCCCGGATCTAAATGTACAGTACACAATTATGATCAGCAGAAAATACACACTGATTTTGTTGTATAAATAATCATGTCCAACAGCACATTCTTGGAAATTAATTCATAGTTGCAGGAGGACAAATCAGTGAAGTACTTTGTTTTTCGAAAAACAGAAGAATGACTGAATGAATGGATGGATACACACACACACACACACACACACAACTACACTATAATGTGTATTAATTGTTTATATAGTGTTTAGAGAAGCTAAATATAGTATATATGTAGGTTAAAATAAGGTGTTAACCACATTTGTCTTCAAACTGTCTTCACAAATACTACCTCAGTGAAATTGACTTCAGATTGAGGAGATGGATCAATTTTGCCTGAATAGACTTTAATCTAGTTTATACTCTTGTGTGTTTCTTTTGTAACAGTACTATAAATCTTTACATCTATTGCACACAGTTTGCTTTAGTCCAGTGTTTGGGGTTCTTGTCATGGTTTCCCTCTTACTTTCTTTCTGTTTCCCTTTTGTACTTCATTGATGAAAAAGTAAAACTTTCAACTTCCCATGACATCTGGCTGGTTTTCAGTAGTGTTGTGGTGTGTTTGTCTTTCTGGCCAATTCAAAGTAATTTATACAGGGGCATTGCAGTGATTTAGCATTGCATGTCCTTACAGTTGGGGAACTTGTATAATAGAGACAGTATTAAAAAAACCCTACATTTCGACAGCATTCAGCAGACCTTGCCAGCCTGGTAGACACCCATAGCTTTTTGTAGCAGTTTGTAGTACAGGCTGTTATAATTTTTTAGCCCCTAAACCTAAACTAATATAATCTTGATGACATCATATGACATCATCAGGGTTATTTTCTCAGACTTGACTCATTGTGATGAGTACATTGACCTGAATATGTAAAATCTGTGGAGTGCCCCTTTAAAGCAGCTGGTAGGGCAAGATATGACATCAGGTTTGATCAGGTAAAATTCAGTCCAACTTGGCCCAGTCAATCCTTGACACTCTGTTAGCCAGCTGTTGTCTCAGTTCAAGCAGGCTACACTTGGTGAAGTTGGAGGTGTTTGGTTATGGGGCAACAGTGGTTGTGATAATGTAATTAGCAGGCTAATTTTAATTAGTTAGCTAGCCAGCTAACAGCTTGCACATCACTATATTTAAGGATAGACTTGAAAGTGTTACTCGTCACTGGAATAGTTCCTCCTTTCCATATGCCCTTCATAGCACAACCCCACTATATGAAGTGGGGGACAATATCCACAGACCTTGTGTGTGCAAAAACACATTTTAAGCTAATAACAAGTTTGTCAGTCTGATTTAGCCAAATCAAGCTTTTCCAAAGTTAGTCCTTTTAAAGGACTAACTAGTCCTTTTTTAATGCCCTCTTCATATTTCCTCACAGAGCCCCAGCAGAGGGATACACACAGACAATAAACGTACAAGCGAATGGCTAGGATTAAGATACCCAGCTGATTTGACTAACTCAGACTGCTCAAGCCTCATGTTAGCTTCAACTGAACCTGAAAATGCTACATGGCATAGCATTTTCAGGTTCACCTGTCCTTAACCTCTCCTTTAATCCTTGCAAGCCAGACAGTTTTCCTGCTCCTCCATGTTTGCATCAAATGTAGTTAAAAGTGATCTAGTACAAAGCTCTACAGTTTGCTACAGTTAAACACACTTTGCTTTTCTCCTTTTGTTCACTGTGTATGTGACTGTTGAGCTACTGTAACTTGACTGTCTTTAATGATGACTAGTGACAAGCAGTGACAGTTTCACAAAATATTAAAAGCAACAGCACAAAAACAGATTATTTACATTTCATGGGGAAATGTGTTCAACCAAGAGTTAGAGAGAAGCAGATAAACATGGGGTACACAAATTTGAACAAAATAAGAATCCAAGAATTCTGCTACAGAGGTAAAAAGAGTGCTGCGACTTTACAAGTTTTAAACACTTGTAAAAGATTGCTATTTTAACATGAATATAAAAATTATGACACCGAACTGAAGAAACAATTGTTTGTATGAGGCAAGGGGGTTGAAACCAAATCAAACATAAAAACAGTTTACCATTTATATTTTGAGCAACATATGAATGCTGAAAAGAACCTTTTTTAGAGACCTATCTTTTAATTGTTAATGTGCTAAAAATATTAATTATCATTTTTTAAATTTTCAAAAAAAACATTGAAACCTGGGATTAAAGTCAGAATTGCGACTTTTTCGTAAGAATTTTTCAGTATCTAAAGATGTGTTCAGACTGAAGTTGAAGCAAATACAGCCGTTTTTTTAAGTCAATGCAAAAATGTGAGAATACATGGCTTTGCCCTGGGAGATGCAAATTAAGATGAAGAAGCATGTCTATGCGTTTTGAAAATGTCTTAACATGAAAAAAAAACTGCACTTATCCCAAGGTTTAATAGCTATAATTCATGAATGTACAGAGACTAAAAAAATACCGTATAGATACAGTATGTCTGGTGGGAAATTAACAGAAAGAACTGGATACTGATGAGTTTTGAGATCAGACAGAGGCTAAATTGTCACACAAACACAGCACAGGCACGTGTGTGGTGCATACTTTGCTAGGTAGCTACAGCTAACTTTTGCACAGTCTGTTATTAGCTGTTTGGGGTGAATAAACAAGGTCTGTATAACAGTAGTGGTCAAATTTGTTCTAATCCCAAGCACAACTTATCTTTGTGTAAAGTCCGAACACTCCTTTTATTATACTTAAATCTTTGAATTCAGACAGAATTCTAAGATACTGCGTTCATGTCACATTGGAGTTACCATAACCAGTTTCAAATGTAGCTTCATGTTTATGTCAACATCCAAGTCAGAATTACGACAGGGAAACTCATCTTTTTTTAAAAACTCTTTTTTTTTATAGAGCTATATATATCCAATATATAAATGCCAAAAAAACAAACAAACGTGGACCCCTCATGCCAGCCAAAGTCTGTCTTTCAAGATAATTAAATCCAATTTTAAGAATGTTGTGCTATATTGTAAATAGCCTCACGTGGCCAACTCTGCAATCATACAGCTGTCTTAAATTTCAGCTGACATGAATGCCAAGTAGAAACATAGTGACATTAAAGTGGGATACCTATTTTTATTTTTTAAATGTATTCTTCACATGGCCTTATTCATCCTCCATACAACTCCTGCATTCTGACATGTTTTTACTGTGTGCATGTCAGCTCTGGTGTTGCATAATCAGCATTCCCAGTCAATCCACTTTTTTTTTCTTTTTTCTTTTTTTTTTTTTTTACCACAAAAACATTATTGGAAGAAAAGAAATGGCACATGCTGCCCATTTAAAATTAAGTATTCAGTCAACAAATATTTGAAATTTTTGTCACACAAACAAAACTAATGGTACACTTTATATCATATAACTTATAACCCCTGACACCTTTTACAATTTACAAGATCTTTGTCAACTTTTTTAAACAAAACACTCATTCTGCTGTGGAATTTAATTGCAAAATCATTAAAGAGTTAAGATTATACAAAAAGAATTCCAACTATTATTTAAAAAACAGAATGAATTAAAGTGCAAATGATGAATGTATCCTTCCGTGGAAACATTACCAAAGTTACCTTTTCTCTTTTCTCCACAACCTGCCTTCATAACAATCATGATTTGATGTGTATATGATATTCTATGAGTGTTTGTTTCATTGTGGCTCTGCACATCTGGAGAAGGACTGCCATCTACTGGTCAAACCATAGAAAACATCTGTGTTAAACCAGACCCATTCTCTCCAGTCCTGTATGTGTTTCTGGTGTGTGTGTGTGTGTGTGTGTGTGTGTGTGTGTGTGTGTGTGTGTGTGTGTGTGCAATTCAACAGCAATTCAAGTTTGTAAATCAACTTCATTGTCCCCGTAAAGTTGCAGACACATATTCGACCCATGTCTGATATTAGTCCTGTGGTTTGAAACGGAAACATTTTCCAAAAATATATCTTTTTACTCATCTATCTTGGCAGATACATCATAAAAATATTCCTTGTAGCAAGTGTTGAAGAAGCAGATAAGAGTAAAATGGGGGTTCAGCATTTCCATCCCTTCTGATGTTTTTCCAACAATATCTACAGATCAATCTGGTAGAAAAAAAATGCTGACAAGTGCAGGTACTCACAAGAATAAAAAATAGGAACTGTTTGATTTTGCTTCAAGGGGGGGGGGGTGAATGTAGTGCTAATGTCTTTTACTGTAAACGTTTATATACTATGGAGTTCAAGATGGTAATACTGGCATTCTGAGCTGATGACAAATGATCCCTGCTTCCTTCATTGGTGCAGTTTGATCCATTTAAACTGCACATGAAGCTCTCAAGTCTGTTTTTATTTACCTGCCATCTCTTGAGGTCCCTCTATTGTCTTTGGACAGTAATTTATGAGCCACGGCTGAGCTTCCAGGATTTGAATCAGATGTCAGCCTGTGAAGCTTCCTTTTGGTGTTGCCGTGTCATGACTATGACCAATATACCAATTTATCATCTTAACGTTTGCGAATAGTTCAACATCACAGTAAACAGGACAGACTACTGATCAGTTTGTCACACAGGTTTGGATGGCTGTCTCTGACAGCTCTGTTAACGTTAACACTTCCATATTTGGCTTGGGGTCACTTTACCAATGCATTCAGTCAGTCTGGGATCTGGTTAAAGGACTGTTTTATATTTTCAGCTCCTGACGCCAGCTGCTGCAGTCCACTGACAAATATTGCAGTGAACAGTGAGTTCAGTTAAGATAGTGGATTATTAGAAATCCACAACGGAAAACCTGATTATTCTAGCAATGCTGCGCCCTCTGGAGTAGCTTTTACATCGCCCAGTCTGACAACCTGCCATGCGCATTTGACATTAAGTCTGACCATAATTTCTCAGTGCCTGACCAGTCACACCACCATCCCTGTGCCAAGGTGAAGTTTCCACAACACTCTTACTCTACACTTCTTTTATTTCTTTATCTTGTGAATAAGCCTTAGGGCAAAGCACTGAGATGACAATGAGGAGTTTGTGTGTTTGGGGGAGATTTTAGACCGTTTTAGAAAGAAGCTAGAAGAGGCTAAAGGGCCAGACGTAGTTCTACATGGACAAAGACGTGGTTCAGTTTCTATGTCACTGGGTGTCTGCATAGACTGATGTGTTTAAATGTTTGCTGGTATGGACAGTCCGCATAGACATCATGTATATGGGGAGAAGATTAAATTTACTGTCACATGTATGCAGAAGGCTTAAGTCTGCCCTCAATGTTTATGGAAATATTATGCTGATGCTTTCTGAAAATGATTTGGTCTTCAGATTATTTTCTATGCATTAGCAAAAATAAAATACAGGTTATGTTGGAGAAAGACTGTTGAGAGACAGAGTGGGAGACACAAAGGCCTTCAGTTTCACAGCAGTGTGATACAGCAATGTGTGCAAAGCTGGCAGTTAACTGGAAGGTGGAGGTAAATCAAATTAAGCTGTGTGGATTTTCCCTCTAACATTCATCTCAGCTCCTAACATCATGAACCTCATCACAGTTTCACATTAGTTTATCTGTCAGACATCAGTCCACCACTGAGATCCATCAGCTTCACTCTCACCTCCAGTTGCTGACAGAAATCTGTGGAGAAACATTTCAGTCCTTCATCTCCCAAATCTGTATTTCATTTCTTAAGTGGCTTATTTAACGAATTCCATTTTTGTGTGCACACAGACTACCAATATGAAATCAAAAAGTGTAATAAAAGGAATTTGAATTGCAATATACTGTATTCCTAATCATACTCTGAAGAGACATGGTAGGGTTCAGGAACTTACTTTACATTAACACTGTTTTAAGTAGAGTCTCCAAAATACTGTGATATTTCTCTGTCATTATCGTATCTGTACCTCATAACTATCCACATTTATCTTTTAATACATCATACAACAGTGACATACATTCTGTTGTAGCTACTCAACACAGAGTCTCTCCAGATAATGGAGAAGAGATTTGTCTGCCTGTCAAATATGAACAGTGCAGGCAGAATATTCATAACACACCCACATCAGGTGTGACAGTGTGTTCTGCCTTTTCCATCAGGTTACTGAAGTGAAACTATAAGGCCAGAGAATGAAATGAGCATACAGCCTTATTTTGTTCTATTAAAATCCAGGGAGTTTTAGCCTCCCCATGCATGATGTGCTGGTACGTGTACAGGGTGCAGGGCATCCTCACCTCTAACCTAATGAGCATGACCATTAGAAGATGTTGACATGGACAGTACTATTGCAGGTGTTACCATGCAATGCTCAGTCAACAGGTCACCTGACAGCCGGAGCAACAGAATGAACTCTTCCTGTGTGTAAAAGGCCAACGAGCTGCTGCTGCTGCTTTTATTACTGATGTGATTTTGTTTTGTCTGGTAAGTACAAAATATCATATCAGCTCTATAACAGGTGCATTCATTTGTGGAGTTGATAGTGAAGTGATGTTATTGATTCATGGTGTTTTGGACTTTAAAGTTATTTTAACTACTGTATATTAACTCCTGCTCACCTTTTAACAGATTGAGCATCAACCTAGTTACTCACAGTGAGTACCAGCAGTCAGCGACTAGTGATCCTGTGAAGACCTGGATCAGTGATGGGGGTTTTAGAGTCAGCATGCTTCAGGATGTTTCAAACTCACAGACGAGACATTTTTCCATGGAGTTAGCCCTTCATGCTGTGACTGGTAGTCCAGATGGCTGCCGTCAGGTGCACTGACGCTGTGAGTGGATGGACTGTTTCCAAGCCATGGGTGGTGTCCAACTTTAAGTAGCTTGTCTTGGATCTATTCCAAACCCACAGAATGTTTTGTCTTCAAAACATCAAATCCAAACGGATCAGTGAAAAGATAAATGACTGGCTGCACTGCTACACCAGGAGAAACTCCCTGGCGTGAGGGCATCACCAAATCCAAAGTCAGCTGCACTTCTCTGTGATGTGGATCTCTGAAGAAACTCTGTGAACCTGGCGGGATCAGGTGTGTTCGCTGGGTGGATGATACCTTCTGAGCCATGGAGGAGCAGCAGCAGTGCAGAGGGATAAGGTGGAGTGGGTGCTAACGGTGACAGGGTGGTGGTGATGTGTCAGTTTTCAGCCAGTGACAGTGCCAGAGCTGCCTGCAGTGCTGCCTCTTCATCAATGCTGTAGTCCTGAAAACACACAGAAAGACTGCTGCTAGTCAATGTGGACCACACATAACGCAACTCTGACCGAATCAATAACTTGTAGACCATCCATTAATTAAGGAGTCTGATCTGTTTGCATTGGTCAGATTCAAACCTTGAGGACAAACTCCTTGATTTCATTATAGCCAAAAGCCCCAAAGTTCCTCTCAGATCATTGTTGTGTCTGAAAACAACAGTAAACTATTAGACACCACAGAGAGGAGCTTTAACCAAAAAGGAGGCGTGACAAAAAAGTGTATTATTATTATTATTATCATTATTATTATAAATATCAGGGGTTTTTTTCCAATAGAAGATTGGTAACAGATATAAGTTATGATATGCTGTGGACAGCTTTCATTGGAACTACTTTCTACAGAGGTCCCAGTGAAAACTTCACAGTGTGTTCTGTGGATTCTGTGGACACTGTTTCTGGAAAGAGATGTTGCTGGTGAACATTTAAAAATGTTCATTTGGAATGCTGTGAGTACCACAAGTTTAATTCCGTTCACCTCTGTTGTATTGGGGTTGGAGGCAGAAATCTCAAAACCTGGACACATAGGATCAAAACTATCTGCATTGAGATACAAGTAGAGGAAAGTGAGAGAATGTGTTTTTCTTTTGTTTTGTTGTTTTGGTGGGATGAACTTCAAAGTGAAGAATTTGCTTCATGCTTCATGTTTAGCAGGTTAAAATGATGATTTGATTTTTTTTGCAGTAAATCTTACAAAATATATTTAAAAAGACAAAAACAATAACAGTGTTGGACTTACAACAAAGGTGTCATAAGAGAACTTGTGTCTGTGGAGGAGATGCTGGAGGAAGTTGGAGCTCTTATAGCTGGGGTCTCCCCACGGCATAGCTGAACACACAGGACACACCTGGAGACACAAGCATACAGCACAGTCACAGAGAGTCACTGTTAGAACTCAAACAGCACAGTTTTAGCTATGGCTGCAATTAACAATTATTTTCATTATCATAAAATAATCTGTTGATTATTTTTTCGTTTAGTTGGATTAATGGATTAGTTGTGTGGTCTACAAAATGTCAGAAAATGGTGAAACATATCAATCACTGTTTCCCAAAGATTATGTCTTCTGTCATTTTCAAAAGATATTCAGTTTACTGTCACGGAGGACTAAAGAAACCAGAAAATATTCACATTTAAGCTGCTGGACTCAGAGAATTTGGACTTGAAAAAATGTCTCAAAATATCAAAATAATCAAAATAGTTGGTAGAGTTAAATAGATTGGAACAGCCCCTTTCAACCAAACACTCACAAGAACTAAGTCAATCATGAGTCATCATGATGTTCTTTGTGATTTAGTGTTGTGTGACTGTGCTGACTGCAGAGGCACAAAGACAGACTGGAAAAGCCAAGAGGCTTGTCTCCAAAGTAGTGACTATATGCTGATTGTTTATCTTGCTGTCTTCCTGCTTCCTACATAAACATAACCACTAACAAATATTAATGATAACAACTTTATTTCCCTCAATTATTCTCTCACACTATTATTAGATGATCTGGGAAGTCGGCTACAAAACCGCTGTTTAATGTCAATACATTTAAAAGAAATTCCCATCACAAGTCCTAATATTGATACTAGCTCCACCCAGTGTTGGTTTGCAGTCTGAATGAATGTTGCACAAGTTGTTATAGTCTGGAGGTTTGGTTGTGTCAGTTGGAAAGTGTTATAATGCAATGTGGTTTATTCCAGAACAGGTTCTTACCACTTTATTGGGGTCGTTACGGTGGTTGTCCATACAGTGCTTCACCAGTTCCTGCTGGTCCAGGTTTCTGGCTCCACAGAACGGACACACAAATGTTGACCGGTTTGGAATATTGCTACATATGTGAGGACACACATACACAAACAGAAGACATGAATCAACACACGCTTGTAAGATAATTCAGTCATTCTGTCTTGGCATTTTATCTAAAGAACAAAGCGCTTCAATGTTTTTAACGTCAGTCTTGACCTTCTGACTGACTTGTTGGTTTGGGAATTTAAAGAGAGAAGAAAAGAGAAAGAAAAAGAAAGAAAGAAAGAAAAAAGAAAGACAGAAAGATGTTGAGAAACATAGTGAAGTGACAGTGAGGAGACATTGCCTGGTAATAATCAAGAGCCACAATCCAATCACTAGTGACTGCATCTGATAAAAGAAACAGACAAATGAGAAGTCTACATGGTGAGTTTGTGTGGATGGGAACACAGTGTGGGTAATGACAGGGAGCAGGAGGAGACCTAACACATGAGGATGTGTACCTTGGTATAGGTTGGGAGGTTGGTACCACAGGGACAAACTTGGGACAGTTGGCTATCTGCTCCTGGACTTTAGAACAGGAAGCAATGTGGGACCTCATCTTTACCAGAGCCACCTGAGAATAAACACACACAGTTATCAAGCAGGCTGACCTACAGTTACAGGAGAATAACACCATCTGCAGAGCTGTCTCATTAGTGGTACACGCTGCCATGTCAGAGGAGTCCTGTCCATACATACTGTACACTTTACATTACTGTCATGATTGATCATATCTAATCATATTTATTAGCTGAACACATGCCAAACCATAAAATAGCACTGTTCAAATGTAATCTACTTCTCATCCAACCTATAGTCTTTACTGTTACAAATGATAACTGTGCTCATGTAAACGTCCAATGATACATTCTTTCTATGTAAACTAACAACACACGTTCTATTTTTCATATTTGTTTTGTTAGTATGTGTTCCTGAAATGTTGTGTTACAATTTTGTGAAATGTATTTTCTGTAGAATGTTTCTATTTGGTGCATCATAGGATACCAGAAATGTTTCACTATAACTGTAAAATAAAAACATAAAGAATGCAAATGCTTTCCTGTATGAGCTGCAAAAATAAAAAGTACATTCTTATGGTTGTCATGAGTTACACAATATAATCAAATCCATCCATCATGGAGACTTGCATATATGGTTTTCTAACATGGTTCATGGAACAATTGGATGTGTACCTTCTTGCTACAGCCCCTGCAGGGAGCTTTGTATGAGGCCAGCTGCTTCTCCACGCTGCTGGAGCGCTCCACTTTCTTGGGGTCAAAGGGGACCCGACAGAGAGGGCAGAGGGGGGAGGTCACCTGAAGACATGGCTGCAGACACTCCCCGCAGAACCTGGAACAGTAGAGAGAGCATCACTTCATCCATCCTTCCAAGATAAATGTAAAGAAGATGATGAGATCCAAGCCACAGACATTTGACTGCTTCACTGTCTCTTTCTTGGAAGAAACATGTGTAGAGTGTCTTCATGTTTTGGTGGACAACAAAGATCTGTTCTATTCTGTTCTATTCTAATACAGCCGTTTTCTTCAGTCCAGATGATCTAAACACACACACTTCATTATCTGTTCTTCCACAGAAAAAACTGAACTGTTACCAAGACATTTCTGATTATACACTTCACCTTGTCTCTAAAATCAAAATATAAGGCATCATAAAATAAAGACTAATTCCCATCACAAGTTACCAGAACCTAAATTATGTCTTTAAATTTCTTTTTAAGTCTTACCAACAATCAAAAAATCATTCACTCAATTTACAATCCAATGAAAATTTGAGAAGCTGCAACCTTCAAATGTACAATAAAAGGTATTTTGGTGGGTGTTTTACAATTGATCAGTTATCATCATTTTCACTCATTTTCTTGGGATGGTGTAATGGAACTAGATTAACCAAAAATGTGCATACTGGGTTCTACATGTCCTCCATTTATAAATATTTCAGCTACATAAATCACTTCAGCTGGCCCAATGGCACTAAATAAGAAAGTGTGTATGAGGCTCAGCAACGGCTTTTATGGAGAAAAGTCCAGCCAGAGCTGTGAAATTAGACTTCCACCATATTTAGGATGCTTTTTATCACGCTGCTGCAGCAGGGCTGCTCAGCTCATCCACATCTGATCCAATGATGAAGCCACTGAGTTTCACAATATCTGGTGCATCACACACCACATCTCTCTGTCAGGAACACTTGGGTTGTGAGTGAAACTGACTGAAAAGGTTCTATTCTGGGCAGATAAATTAGTTTCACTTTCAAGTCTGACAGATGAAAACATGGAGGCACTGAGAGTCAGACATAACACAGAATCTGTCGACGCACTGTTTCCCTGTGTAAGTACACACAAGCATTAGTGTTTCCAGAAGTTTCATCTATCCCCATCAGCAGCAGGAGTAAAAATAGCTGCATTTTACCTTTAACTGGAAATAGAACAGAGGCTACCTGAGGTCTGGTCTGCTCTTTGTTGTTCTTTTCAACTGCAGACTGAGTAAGATTACACCTCTCTGGCTATCTCCTCTCTGATGATGCTGAGGCTGATAATGTCATTATTCCATCAGTTACACATTTCACAATGCTACTTGACTGCAAATGGTAAAAGATCCACCTGGTTAGAAAACAGGCAAAATACAAAGTGCAGCTCACGAACACAGATACAGATATAGCCTGCAGGTTTCAACATGTTTTGGTTTTCTTTGTGTAAAGCAGCTGACTGGTTTACAGCACTCAGCCTGAGGTCTGTTAGCAAAAGTTACACTTCCATCTACCAATTTGCAAAGTGACTCAGATCATTTTGAATCAGGTAATGACTGACGACTTGTCATTTCTGCAGAATTCTGGCCTTGTTTCCTCCCTGTGCACCTGCAGACAGACAGGTGCTGCCTCTGTGTCACATGACGTCCCCTATCAGTGAGAAGCTTCTCTCTTGTGTTGACTATAACACGACACCAAGCCTGTAGCGCTGCTATCAGCAGTCAAGCTGCAGGTGGCAACTTTACCCATGCACCCCAACAACTCTTGTGTTTGACTAAAGGTGTCAAAAGCATCAGCTCTCTCTCTCTCATACCCAGCACACAACATCTTTTTTGACTGTTTTTGAGTTGTTGTTTTTTTGATAATGAAATATTTAAGGCTAATATAGAGGTGTTGCCTGTATTTTCTGTTGATTAATTAAATTACTAATAATTCAAGGCATGAAGGTATATGATATTTAACTACCCCTGTCTCCAGTCATTTATGCTTCATTAAATCAATAAATATAGACTTATATAAAACAAACCTACATGAGACTCACATATGTGTTTTATGTGTTTATGTGTTCATCTTACCAATGAAATAACATGATTTTCAGTTCAAGCTAACTAAAAAGAACTGCTATTCCATTTCAATCCATCCCAATCAACTCATTTCTTCAAACTAAAGCTGAACTTTAGGCTGAAGTTCATTCTTGTTCCTTCAGTTGGATGTGTAGAATGATGTCTGTGCACAGTGTGTTTTCACATTCATCTGCAGGAGGAGGGAAGTTTCTCTGAGCTCACCTTAAATCTCACTTAGACTGTTTGAATATACAGTCAATGTTTTGGAGCCAGTCATGGTCCAGTATGCAACTTACACAAGTGTAACGTGGCAAATTGAATCTCCAGTGCACAAACACTAAGAATGGACTTTTCAGTGAAGTAGGAGACATCTTGTGTCCAGCGATTCAATTTGTTTAATTATTTGAATATACATATATTCTGGATTTTTCAATGAAAGAACAGAAGTAGATGTCATTTTCAGGATTTGAACATGGTAATTGAACTTTTTTGGTGGAAAAAAACAAATTAGCCACAAATCATTATTCAAAGCAGAGGCTTTTTCATATGTTCAAATATGTCTAAAGAGGACCTTTAAATAGATTCATAAAGCTGTATTGATTGGTGTACTTCCTGGATCCTGGACTGTCACACTATATACATATTGCGGTCCTGCAGGAATTGGACATTTTACTCAGCAGCTCAGATAAATTATTACAGGAAGAATGTTGAAAATACAAACTCCCTGGATGGTAGGCAATCTCATTTGTAACTTCTAAGGTGGTAGAAAACAATGTGGCAAAGTAACAGAAAACAGAATTTATTCCCACCAAGAAAGTCTTGAGAAGTATGATGCTCAGTGCTGCCTCTGGTGGCAGAGTCAGGAAGACTGTAGTTTGATTCAGTAGTACTGCTGTGAAGGGAGTGACCTTTCCTGCTCAGAAAATATCATGTTTTCACAAGTCCAAGCAGCAAAGCTGCTGGAACCCTTTTGTATTTGTTAGGATTATTATTATTATCATTATTCTGCCCTAGAGGTATCCGGGTCTCAGAAACCATAACAGCTACAGTTCCCAAACTTGGTAGATAGGTTGGAAATCTCACCCACTACTCAGACAAAAAAATGATACTGATTGGCCAGATGGTGGCGCTATAACAATAAACTTTACATTTAGCCTATAACTGTAGACTACAGTTTGTTATTATAGCTAGAACTGTAAGTCTCACAAACATTTTTTTCTGTATTTTGTGGATCCAGATGAATCTCTTCATATAAGCCACACCCATCTGCACCAAGATAGATTTTCCGCCATTTTGAATTTTGTCCACATCTGTTTTTTTGCTACTCCTCCTTTAAATTATAAGCAATCATCACAAAATTTGGCATATAGCATATCTGGACCAAGCCAGAAAAGAGTGCTTTTTCTGATTTTTGATATTCCATACCATTTTTGAATTATACATTTTTAAACCTGTGTCTTTAAATTCAATTTTACATAACCATTCATAAATTAAAATTGGCTTAAGCTATTAACCAAACTCGGTGCATGTGTTTGGATCCTAGGTTCGAGCTTCGCTGCACAGTCCTTGTATATTCTGCCATTAGGGGCTGCCACAAATGTAAAAAGTTTATATCTCGTAATCGGCTGCATGGATTCATATGAAATTCAGTTTGCACGGTCTAGGGTTAACTTAGACTCTACAACAAATCTAAAATTCTAAACATTGGACATTCCAACTTCAAAAAATTAAAATAAATCACCTGTATGTCCTTCAGAGCTGAAATGTTTTCAGCGCATCCACTGAAGTCTGTCTGATTGCAACCTATGGTCAATTCACAAGTCTATCACTATATTTTTCAAAATATGCAAAATCAACATATTATATATATAAAATCAAATCTATATCTCCACAAGTCTTCATATGCTACTAAAGTTGACACAGACATTTTTTGATACTAGATATTATTCAGATCAGTGGAATAGTGAGTCCACAGTGATATTCAGTATCTTGCTCTAATTTGTACTGTATACACAACATTTTCTATTTCATCTCATTTTTAAAGAAATTTCACCAAAGTATTTGACAATACACCCGACACCAGCAGAATGGTGTGTGATTTTTTTTTTGCAGAATTTTCTCACCAGCATTTTGACAGACAAAAACACCCCAGTCTGGCACATGTGATGTCATTGCCTCAAGTTATAAGAGGGTAATGTGGAAACCACGTCTCTCCAGTGGTGCAGTCAGTAAGTCACCGGGTTCGAGTCCCTGGGTGTCCACCTCACACTTATCAAACCATGTGGCAATTTATGATAGTGGCATGTTTTCAAATTCTTGTGAAGGTCATATTCAGTGGAAGACTGCCCTTCTGTGCTTGAACCCCATTCATGGCCGTTTTCTTTGCACCCTACTGAGTCATCTTTACTTACTTTTTAAGTTGGTAAAGAGATTGCCTTGCATCCTCTGAGTTTGCATTTTGTACATTGTTTTGTTTATGAGTCCCTCGGTTGCTGACCTGCAGGCTGTTATGAGTAGTATCAGGGTTACTGAAGAAACACCGTTACAGCAAAAGATAAGGTTTTTAAAAGAATGTCTTAGACAAAATAAATTGGTTCTACACATACCAGGTGACGTCATGTAAAAACATATTTGTGAGCCAATAATTTTATGAGAGAAAAAAAATAGTTCCTTTTCTTGTACCTTTAAGGCATTTGTCTTTGAGCTCAAAAATATTCGGTGAACCAGTTATTACTTTTGTTAAAAACACATTTCTAGCTCTTATCTTATTTTAGACCTTACGGTTCAAATTACAATTATCTCAAGAACATTTGTGCACTAAAAATAAGCCCATACAGAAGTCCTCTGTTCCTGTCAGAACAGTAGTGATGATTATGCATCAGTCTAATGAGCCCGACAGTATGACTGGCTGCTGCAGCTGCTGCCAGATGTTTAAAGAGTAGTATTGAACTAACCCAGACCAACTGTTATTAACAATATAGAAACCTCACTAAATGTCTGTCTGCTTTCATAAAACAAAGCAGCTGTGTATTTTAAAAAGCGACATGGTTCCGTCACTGTACGAGCACAAACAATAACATACATCCAAACAAGAAGTAGCTACTTTACGTGTGAGCACAGCTGGCGATGCTGACGGGTTTATGGTAGACCTCCAGGCAGATGGGACAGGAGAACTGACTCTCGATGCTCTCCGCCGGAGCTGCTAGCGAGCCTGAGCCGCTGTTCGGCGGCTGCTGCTGCTGCCTGAGCTGGGTGCTCGCCGAGACAAAGCTCCGAAACATCGCCATCATGGAGCCGGAGAGGATCTGCAATTGTCGACAACAGCTCGCTGCCCGAGAGAGGAAGCTGTCCAACTGTTCAAACTGCTACCAGCTAGTGCATTATCAGTACAGCAGTTTAAATACGTATCGTGCAAACATGATATCTGTTCACGATGCTTGTCGTAAAAAAAATTGAATAAACCACAGCATTACTTTTCCCTGGCTGGAGAAGACATGCCGGAGAAGTAAACATTGGGAGCAGAGCACGTTGGTGAGTGTCAGCGCGATGCTGGAGGATGACCTGAATAAAAAAACATCGATCTATAAACCCATGGAGTCTGTGTGATGCTGTGTCCACACGCTTGTCAGATTAGCGCTTTTGGTCAGACCTCAGTGAACGCTCGCGAACAGCACGAGAGGCTACAACAAAAGCCCTCCACGCGAACTGCTTTATGGAGGTTGAAGTCCTGTTGTACATTTACTTATAGGACTGTACGTTTCTTTACAACTGCAATCCCAGAGGCCAGTTCAGAGGTGTGTAGTAAACGGACCGGACCAAAAGTCAGCTACAAACCTCGCGTTATCACGATTTATGTTTAACATCAGTGCAATTCATTACCATCGTAAACAATGTAAAACTGAGAGTGTCACAAAGAAAATGAGGCAAACCAGTGAGAACAAACATGCAATTTGGGTTATCTCTTACAAGGCAAAAGCAGATACACTAGCTGTAAAGGACAGGTTCACAATTTTTCAAGTCTTCCTTTAAACATCAGTCAAGAGCCTAAATGAACAGTGAAACATATTTGTCTTGCTGTAATCATTCCTCCTGTTCATACTGACCATTAGAAGATCCCTTCATAATGCACTTATAATGGAAGTGATGGAGGACAAAATCCACAGTCCTCCTTCTGTGCAAAAATGTATTTAAAAGTTTATCTGAAGCTAATATGAAGCTTCAGTGTCAGAGTCAAATCAAGTAGATATCTTTCAACATTACATACTATTTAGTGCCAAAGTCCCTCTTTTTGTTACTATACGTCCACCACAGGAAACACAGTCTGAGGAAAGACAAAGAGGGAATTTGATGCTAAAAAGACTGTAAATGTGATATATATCCACTTGATACGACTAACTCAGACTGCTGAAGCCTCATATACCTCCTTTAAACATATTTGATAGAATACTAGAGGGTAAAATGACATTTTCCATTTGTAAGAGTTAATATTTAATATTTATTTTAAATTTTTACAAAGCCTACTTAGTGTAGATGCTAATTTTTCTCTCAAATCTTTAAGCCAGTTCCAGATTTACCAGGCTATTACACTTCTCTAAAGACAAGTCAGTTTATTTATAGAACACATTTAAAAACAGCTGGCAAAAGTTGACCAAAGTGATAAAGTTGAGGGACTTAGTGGTCCAAATTAATGCAGTAGAAGCAAGATATCCTGAATGTTTTAGTCTTTTAGTCAAGCCTAAACAACACTACACTTTAAACAATGCAACTCCATAGTTTCTGTCTTCTTTTGTCACACCATAGACTGCCCACATTGATGAAGCTCTATCCCAGTTTTTTAAACAGGCTCTCTGTTATACATGTGTGGTCTTCATGATAACCCTGATGACATCATTATGACATCATCAGAGTTCGGAAGCATCCTGCCAGACCACAGAAGTCATTATTCAGCTGTTTTTACAGGCTGAGTTCTCCCTATGATGAGTAAACTGATACTGTTTAAAATCAGTGCAGCGCCCCTGTAAGGATATGTTTACATATGACTTACATATATGTTTCAATAAAGTTTGAGCCTGGTAAAGATTAAATTTGTAAAAACAAAGTGTATGACCCCTATATCTTTCTGTATAAATAAAGATTTATGTAGAAATAGTGTTACCTTCAAATTGGTTAAAGAATCAATGAAAGTTTACCAGTTTATATGGGGACATGGTGGCAGGTGTGGTAGCCTTACAGTGCACTGATGAGACCCTTTGAGAGTCCTTGTCTGCTCAGATTCAAGTTCTTCATCGCCTAGTTTAACAATGTAATCATTCAAATAATACTATTCTGATTGAAATACAACCAACTTTACAGAGAACTCAAATGACGGGACAGATGGTTCTCTTTTTATTCTATTATTAAAACCCCCAAAGAATTATGTTGATATGAAAGTGCACATTAACACAGAAATGAAGAGTCTAGTTGAGCACAGACTGAAGGAAAGATGGCAAAAGGAGTGTGATGAGATGTACAGGACGAAGCAGAAGAGGGTAAACAATATCTTTGGTCAAAACACTGTACAGGAAGCTGTGTGGGTTTATGTGATTAAGAAGAAACTTTCAATAAATTAACAAAATGTAATAAATCACTACCCCAGATCTGATGCCAAGAGAGGTGATCTGATTCAGAGCCATAGAGATTCATTTGAATTAGACCGATGATATAAGAGAGACTCAGGAGATACGTGTTTTTCTTATTTATTTCAGAACTATTTTCATTGACAGGATATGAGCAATCTCTCTTAATAATAATAATCATGTATTATTTTCGTTTAGTACCGATATGTTGGCTTTTACATAAAATCAGAGGCTAATTTACTCCATACCTGTTGGTGGCGGTAATACACCATTTCGTTTAGAGGAAGAAAAAGAAGAAGAAGATTTTCTACGTCATCAAAAAGGGCCAAGATTTATACACACGCGACTGTCTTGGGCATGTTTGTTATAGGATTGAAGTTAATTAAGTCAGTTTTTAACGGCAACATATCGGAACAAAACACAGTCGGTGATATTTTAGAGAAAGTCGAGGCTGTTTAAGATTTCACTGTTCCACAAGTTGTAAACAAGTCAGGCTAACAGACCTGCTGAACTATCCGCCAGTAGACCATTGTCAACTATCTCAGCTCGTTAGCTATCTTCCCAATGTGCCAGGTGGATGAAGGCTACCATGATCAGCTGGAGCGTCAGGAGGTGCCCAGGTAGGTTATGACGTCACGGCGACCTCCATCACGAGACCACAGAACCGCCCTCAAGTTATTAACTATGATCATAATAATAAGACAACGTTTCCTGTAAAACAAGCAGGGCCACATTTACCAACAATGAGGACCCTGTGTATCTCATTCTCTGTGCACTGTGTTAGTCATTAATAATTAGTTTGTGGTAACCTGATTAAGCACAAATCTGTTATGTGTATGTGCTATTCAATAAATAGCACATTATAAAGTGAAATAATACAGACCTCTGTCATTTCAATTGATAATATGCTTAGTGGTGAATACAAACACCACATGGAGGACCCCTGAGATAATGGGGGAAGTTGCCTGCTTGGCCCTTGTGGTAATCCAGCCTTGGTCTTGGTTTAGTCAGTCCACACCAGGAAAAAGGTGAATTTACCTGATATTGGCTCCAGGAGGCATTAACAGAGGAGGAAATTAATGTTAAACAGAGATATTTGAGATTCAACTGGTAAACTTGAGTCACTTCTTTAAAGTCGACTTTAAATAAATATGGATTAAAGACTTCATTACTAAAGAGAAATGATTGAAAATGATTTTTAGGAGACATTCTTAATTTTCTCTATATATATATTTATAATGTGGTGAGACCTCATCTCATGCATATTCTAGATTTTTAATATGAATTGAGATGGTGAGAAACACGTTTGTGGAATAGAATAATATAAATAAAATCATTAGATAAAAATTTAAGACATGGTGATAAAGTAGCCCACACCATTAATGTTGTAATGTGGCTGTTGTGGTATTGTAGTACACACTTGCCCTCCATGCATAAATATTATTCAGTGGTTCTCATGGTGACTGTTTTTCCTCCATTTGTTAGTGTTTCTAAGAAATGTGTCAGATGCAAAGAAGCGACTGCAGTCGTGGTGATCAGAGCAGGAGATACATACTGCAGGTAAGACAAGCATCACTCTGGTTAACTGCTATCTACTGTGCACCTGTTGGATAATGTTATAGCAGATTGTAGTGGTAGAACACACTGGGAGGTAATCGACTGCAAGCCCAAAGAATCTTCAGCCATGCACCTATATGTAGATTGTTCATATGAGTATGGAACCTTTCAAATGATCCTGATGGCATACGTTTTTATTTGTCTGTGTATTTGCTGTTAGGGACTGTTTCAAAGAATACTTCATTCACAAGTTCCGGGCCATGCTGGGCAAAAACAGGATCATCTTCCCTGGAGAGAAGGTGCACGTTATTTCTCTGACATAACAAATTTCTCTCTTCACACAGCATGATGAAAGGTTTATGATTAGTTTGATGAATTTGATGTTGGCATAGAATGATGCATGCATTTGTCTTCTGTGGTTGTAGGTGCTGCTGGCTGTATCTGGAGGTCCTTCTTCCTGCTCAATGCTCAGTCAAGTCCAAGAGGTTTACCTGTCTCTATGTAGTCCCTGTGATGCTTCTTTCAGTAGAGCATACAACTCATACTATTAAAGGAATAATCCAAGAGTTATAGGAGAATGTCCTCTGGGGTAACTGCTTCTGGAAGCAATAAGAACTTAGAAGCCAGAATAATCCATGGCAGCCAAAATTTCCACTTTGCACACAGGATATTTCACAATCTATCCTCCTAACTTACTACATGAATTTGCACACAAGGTATCTCAAACTCTAATTTGCATATTCATGATGTATTGTGAGGAGCACATACATTCAAGATATCTAAAATACATTTTAGAAAGATTTTCACAAAATGTTTCTGTGGATACCGTTGGTCCCCCAGAGGATGAACTCTTTTGACTGCAATGACCCTGTGACCTTTCATCCAGCCAAAACCAGCTTCTTACTGGGGCTGTAAAGACCTCTGCAGCCTGTAGGGATTTATGTCAGATAACTGGTCAACAGCAGACCAGGTGATGTTACAGCCACAGTGCAGACACAATGAGGTCTGAGAGTAGAAATGTTCATGCTGCAAAATCCAAAACATCATTGGCATATGTCAGCAGGAGAGTATCATTTAACACCGAAATGCCAGCATGGAGCATTAGAGCCAGTAACCTTTTCACTAAATGTTAAATGATCTAATAAATGATAAAAATGCTACTCAAAATTGTACTTTATATTCTAATCAATCTTGATTCTGTCTAACCTTGTAGGTGTAGTATAACTTTGTTTTCTTGTCTTTCATCATTTCCTCCCACCAGGGTTTGAGTCAGAATGCTCACAAGAAGTTGAGATTCATACCTGGCATTGTCTACATTGATGGTAAATGAATCCTTAAATGAGTGTAATCATTTTCATGTATGCCCGGAGATATGTTGTCATATCTGAAAAAGCTTACTGTGTGTGTGTGTGTGTGTGTGTGTGTGTGTGTGTGTGTGTGTGTGTGTGTGTGTGTGTGTGTGTGTGTGTGTGTGTCCAGAGGGGGGTGCTGTAGGTCAGTCTGTGGAGGAGAGACAGAGGACGGTGTCTGAGCTGCAGGCTGTGTTTAAAGCTACTGGGTTCCCCTTCCACATTGTGCCTCTGGAACAGGTCAGTGTGGAGTCCAAACACATCTAAATTTAAAAAAAAATGTAAAAGTAGTCTCACCTGTTGGTGTCATGTCTGAGGCACTTGTATGTAAAAGTCACAACAGCAATCTGATGAGGTTAAACCTGTAGTAACACTTCAACACAGAACATGTCTGAACTAAATGCTGTCATATTAACAACATGTGTCCCCTAACTACCTCCCAGGTTCTAGACCTTCCCAGTTCAGTTGTGGTGACAGCTCCCTCTCCCTCAGAGCGACCAGCCAGCAGCTACAAAGCAGCTGTGGATCATTTCATTCAAAACGACAGCAGCAGATGTTTGACACCACAGAAACAGGATGAAACATTACCAGCTAACGTCCAGGAGTCCCAGACACGGTTACTGCAGCAGCTGATTGGCTCTGCTAAAACGCTGACAGCCAGAGAAGATCTACTGAACACTTTAAGGTCAGACACATGCTGTCAGTAGCAATTTCATCTACAGTACATGACTCCCATCTCTCTCAGTGGCACGTCTGTATTTAGATGGGTGAGATGGGTGTTCCACTGGGGTGACACACCACTCGCTTTCTTCTGATCTACTGTTTTTGATTAAGCGGTTGAGGATGAGACATTGGCTCTCATTCTTTTTCTACTTACTGCACACTAGGCAGCCCTAGTGACCATTTTCTAAGTGTTGTGTTTTTTCCCATGGGAACATTATTTGCTCCTTTCTCCATGAAACTACATGGTCAATACTAGGTGCCTGAATACAGAAAGGAGGCCAATAGAGAACTATTGTTGGGAGGATTACAATGTTTTTAGATTAGCTCAATCAAACAACCCTGAGCCCCACTCTGTGTTCTCCTCAAAGGCAGCATCTGCTGGTGCACACAGCTCGTACTGAAGGCTACAGTAAACTGATGCTGGGAGACAACTGCACCAGACTGGCTGTTAAACTGCTCACCAGTATATCACTGGGCAGAGGAGCACAGCTGGCTCAAGACACGGTGCGTATGTATGTATAGATGATACACTTTTTTTTTTAAAAACAAATATGTATGTTTCTTTATCAGATGAAATGGAATTTGTGAGGAAACTGCTTCTCTGTGGAGAGAATCTGAGTAAAAAAAACAAATTCAATAGTTAAGTCAATTGTGTGTGTGTGTGTGTGTGTGTGTGTGTGTGTGTGTGTGTGTGTGTGTGTGTGCGCGCAGGGTTTCTCAGACTCTCGGTATGGTGACATAATATCAGTGAGGCCAATGAGGGACTACTCTGCTAAAGAAATAGCTTACTACAACCATCTGTTCAACGTGCCTTCTGTTTTCATACCAGGCCTGGACACTAAGGTAAGATGAACCAGCAGCAGTACATCTACAGAGAAAACTAAGCTAATGATGAAACAAAGATCTCAGATATTGTAAACGAAAATATGAAGAGAAAAGACTACTGCTGTGGTCAGTGTTCATAAGTCAGTACTTAACCTTATAATTCCATACCATTTGTCAACAGCCCTCTCTTCTTCAATTTTGTTCACAGCTGACTGGTCAGAAGGTGGTTCTTTCATATATTTTTATCTCTAATCCTGAACAAATCTTTCCTGGTAGGTTTGGCCTGCAGCATTAACTACCATGGCAACAGTATGACCTAAAAGTCAGGGTTAATCTCAAAGTTAACCAGCTAACTCTGTAATCCTGCTCTGTGAGACAGACCCTTGATCCTGCTAGAGCACCAAATCTTCACATTTCCTCCCAGCTTGATGTTTTGAACCTCATCTCTGAACAGTGTAATGTAAACATTAGCATGAGCTGGAGGGAAATATTTGTGCTTGGTATGGTGCCACTGGGAAACAATAAGATTGAGATTTTGTAATCTTACAGACATAAAATATTTCCCTCTTGTTGCATCAGTCCATGCACACTGATATAAATAGACAAGTCTACTGTGATGTCAGCACAATATATATCCTCAGACTGTTTATTCAGTGTAGGTTTGTGTCCCACAGACAACAGATAAGGCCAGTATCCAGCGTCTGACAGAGAGCTTTGTCACTAAACTGCAGGCAGACTTCCCCTCTACTGTCAGCACCATCTACAGGTCAGTACAACTACAGAAACATGTACATATGCCTGTATTCTGCTGAATGTACTGAATATGAGTGCTTTTAAACTGTAACCTGCTTTTTCTAACTATTACCAAAATATAACTAACCTTTTCTACACACACACATGCTCAAAACAGCAATTATCTTAAAAAGCTGCTATGTGTCCTGTAGGACCAGTGAGAAGCTGCAGACAGCATGTAAGAGTTCATCCACTGCTGACCCCTGTGCCCGGTGTCTGCTCTGTATGTGTGCCTTGGATACTACTGTTGGTGAGTGTTAGACTGATAAGAGACAGGGCTTCTACTGCCTTTAAAAAGTCTTAAAAGACCTTACATTTGATTTATTTTGTTTAAATCTAATTATGACAGGTCTAACATTTGAGATGATGACTAGATTTATGAGAAATCATATGGAACCACAGGATTAATGTTACATATTTAAATATAAAACCTGTACTATGTTTGGCCCGGTTCAGCACAGACTAGGACTGTCAATCAATCGAAAGTAAGGAAACTGACATTAAGATTCTCTAACCGTCCTACTTTTAGTCATATCGATATATTCGATAAATACATTTCTTCATACAGACTGTCCACCTGCAGTTCAAAGCAATGTAATTAACCATACGTGTCCAGTGAAGACAAAATGACTTGTGTTGGAGAAATGCAGCTGGGGGCGGGTGCAGATAAAAAGATGTTTTGTCATATGGCATACTTTGGCTCCTGTCAACATCATACAGGACAAAACAAATCTAAAATAGTAGTTAATAAGTAGTAATCTATGAGTACATGCAGAGCCCTCCAATGGGCTTCACTATTGGTAACCAGCGAAGGTGAAGGCCGTTGAGGATGTCTCCCAGTTGGGCCTGAATCTGTGCACACAACAATCCAGATCCAACTGCTGACCTGGTGAAAGAGGCCAAGTGCTCCCGCTTATTGAGCACCACCGGACTAGAAGTCCCACAGCCTAACCACACACTCCAGACTGGAGCTGAACATGACCAAAAAGGCATGGTTTGGACCTAAACAGTACCCCAAGCACAGAGTGGGACACCAAGTCAGATGTCATATCCCTGAGATATGACCGCACAAAAGTGGATGTGAAAGATCAAGACACAGCCAGGCAAACATCTTACACTGACAAACACTACTGGTGGAGTGCGCCCCAAAACCTAGCGGAGGTGTACAGGCCGTTGCCTCATAGCCCTGGAGTCAGCCACTGAGTTGACAATGGAGCCACCTGGGCTTGCAGTCTGTAGCAGATAGAGAGGTTCACTGTGTTGTCCCAGCAACAGCAAACATCTCTCCCCTTATTTCTCATGAGGAAAATAGTTCCTCAGGCAAATAATCCTAAAACTGAAGGGAGAAGTGATGAGCCTCAGTTGAAAAAAAGACAGGTTTGATCGCAGCTCCAGTGTACCTCTACTCTCACTGACAGCATGCAGGTGGGATGCACAGGCAAGACAGGAAAATCTCACCCTCTCTGGACAGAGGAAAAGCCTAAAAGAAAGTGCCATCTTCATTGATATAAAATTCAGCATCGCGTGTGGGCACCCCGTAGAAAACATTTTTACAAGCAGATGGCTCCTGGCTGTGAAGCAGTCAAAGCTATCCTGACCAGCTGCAAAAGCCTCCACAAACACCCCCAAGGTGCAAGTGACAAATCCTCTGTCATAGAGGCCATGTAGAAAGTGTGTATATCCTGCAGTGGGCACGAGCAAGGCTGATCGCTTTGCCCTCACATCAGTCCACAAACACATGCCAACGTGTCACCTACGTGACACACGTAGGTCACCTACTCCCCAGAAGTGGAGGGGGCCCTTGTGTTTTGGACCATAAAGCTACGGCTACTGGGAGGCACAAGCTGTTCAACTTCTCCCTCAACCTCTAAGCCATGAGGCGCTGTCCTGGGATGTGGTGAGGCGACATGACGGTTGACATTGGTCATCTCCACCACGAACCTAGCAGCTGTCTCGACTTGCTTGTAGCAGGCCTATAAACTGATGACAGAGACTAGAAAGTGGAAATAAATCATTCATGGGTTTAACATTTAGAATGATGTTTAGTGAACAGCAGAGTTAAATATCTCTGAGCAATGCTACTAAAGACACGATGCACACAGATATCTGGATCACTGATGTGGAGAGAAACTGTCACAGACTTTCAGCACTTTTTTCTTTCTTCATTGAAACTCTACTTTAAAAAGTGAGCTGTTGGTGAAAACAGGTAGTGTGTGCCGTGCAGTCAACACTTTTCTATTGGTTGCTGAGGATGCTAGCATTCTTAATCCTAAACAAATGTCTCATCATGACTCTCTCTCCTTTCTCTTTTCAGAGAATGCTTCAGCCTTCCAGGCCACACTGATCTCAGAGCAGCTCTCCCAGACTAAATATCTAGGTGCCAACAGTACAGCTTTTCCAAAACAAAGCCCAGGTACAGTACACTTCATCAGTCGCTGTGGAACAGTAGGTTTAAGTTGTATGTGTTAATCTACAGTCATTTGTCAGGGAAAATGTTGAACTTTTGATCTCAGATGATGAGATTTAGCCTTATTTGTTGATACAGGTTTGTTTTTATAATGACAAAAACAAAGAAAAAGACCTGGATATTTACTAGCATTATTATCTATTATTATAACATATATATATTGCATTATAAATAACTATTATATAGTTGTTATTTTACATCAGTGCATATGTATTGTACTTGCTCTTTTAGCATTTTAGCATTGGTTAGCATTTCTGTCTTTATCCAGGACATACAGATTTGTATTAAAGCTTCTTTTGAGGCTTAGCTTGCAAGTTCTAAAATCATTTGAATGAAGTACTTAACTGTTATGTTTATAGTGGACATTTGAAAGTTTCCATGTACTCTGTAGTTGAGGGAAACACACCAGGCAGTACAATAGAAGTCGACCATCCTGGGGCAGTTCAGGGGGTTTGGGTTTCTACGCTCACATTCTTTGCAGTTAATAAAATCAATTGCCTGTGTTTCCAATAAAGCTCCAGTACGGTCAGAATCAACTGCTCCCCCTGGACAGTGCTGTTCCTCTGGAGGAGGAGGAGGAGGAGGAGGAGGAGGAGGAGGAGGAGGAGGAGGAGGAGAGGACTGTGGGAGAACAGTAGAGGGTGGAGGCTGCTGTTCTTCTGCCAAGTAAGTGTTCAGTGATTTAATCAGGCAATGATTCTTTACATCAGTCATCTGATCAGGGACTGACACTGACACTAAAGGAAACTGTAGCTCTTATTGTTGTAGTTGTGGCCATCATTTCACCAGAATCATTTCTGGGAAGTCAAAACATTGCAACATCAGTAAAAATAGATCCAACATGATAAGAAACACAAGTAAAACAAGTTCAGCTGTAACAAACTGTAGTTTTCCTGTAGGATGCTGAGTTTGGTACTGAGTTGTGTATTGATGTTATATTACAGGGTAGCAGAGACAACTGATGTGAGGAGCCTGTTGTGTTACAGCTGTCAGCTGACCATCAAAGACATGGTGGGTAAACACACACACCAAATACCATCCAAACTTTGTTTTTGTTTTTAGCTACTTCATCAAAAATCAAACTAAATCATGACCTTAGGATTGAGTTTTTGTAACAAACTTAGGAGTCTGATCCAGTATGTTGTCCCATGTTCTTTAAAGACGTTTCTCAGCTGCTGCTGCTCTTTTCACTCCAGTCTCATTTCTCTTGGCCTGTCCTCCTTTCTTTGTTTTTTTTTTCTTCCAGTCCTCAGTGGATTGTCTCCCTCAGTACATCCTGTCAGAGGCTCAGAAGAGGCAAAGGAGGTGAGCAGGTTATTTGGTTCAGTTAAAACACCCACATACAAGAATTACATCTACTTCACCGCTGATCAGTCAAATAGCATAAAATAGAGCTTTTAACATTTCCGGAGTCTTGTGCTTTGTGTACCAAACAAACTGTTGGAACAATTGAAACCATCCATGTTATTTTTTTGTCTTCTGATGCCAAAGTGAAGCACAAATCATCTAGCAACTTGTGGCAAATCTAATTGTGCTGAAACATAGAGCTCCACCATTACAGACCTTTAATAATTGGAAAAGTCAAGGACTTACTAAATGATTAGTCTGTTCAAACTAAAACTGTCGAGTTTACAATGTTATTTGACTAAGAGTGCCACCTACAGAAAGTCAAAATGACAGAAATATGACTGAATGGTGTTGTTGTTTAGGTCTCAGATGAAAGAGGAGATCAGTGAGTTCCTTCTGGATGATGGGGATGAGAGCTGAAGCTGAAAGTTGACCTGCAGCACTCCACTCTGAAAAAAAGTTCCATCATAATTATGCTTATTTCAACCTGCAGGATCTATAAGAATAGAAATGCTTTACAGATACATTTACATGTGTTTTAATTTTCACCAAACCATCCATCCATTCTCTATAGCCCTGTTTCCTGTGCAGGGTTGTGGGGGGCTGGAACCTCTCTGGTGAGAGGCAGGGTACACCATCACAGGGATAACACACACACACCAAACAAATATTCAAAATATCACATACATACATTCACATGCTGTTGGATAAATAACTATTAAAATATCTATTTTTACTACTTTCCACTTGTCATATCCTGTCATCTGGGAATCCAAAGACTGGCAAAAACTGTGGTTTGAAGTATAAAGTGTTAAACAGAACCTATTCAGTGTATTGTGAAGTAGATAACATCACAGTTGCAGACTTGCATTGTTTATTTGTAACTGCTGTTTTAATAAACTTTTACATTTTAAATGAAACCTGCTTTCATGTATTCTTTTTGTCCTCTTGGCTTATTAAAACAGTCTGTCTCATCAATGAAATCCATATGGTCAGTTGAACCTCAGTATCTCCTGTGCTGTAAAACACACATGTAAAAGAAGGTATACTGACAGGTACTGGTTGGTTTTTACAGCTCAACCTAATTAAACACCTATGGGAGATTTTGGACCAATGTGTTAGACAGCACCCTCCACCACCATCATCAAAACACCAAATGAGGGAATATCTTTTGGGAGAATGGTGTTCATCCCTCCAGGAGAGTTCCAGAGACTTGTAATCAATGCCACGGTGCATTGAGGCTGTTCTGGCAGCATGATGTAGGCCAAAATCAATCTCTGGTTTTCCTTTACAGACTGAGATACACTAAACATTTTCAACATATTGAGCAGTCTAGTATGTACAGTGTAGAAAATAAGACATTTGTGCTCTCATATGTCTTTTATTCAGCTGTTCAGAACAAAGCTAAAGTATGAAACAGTAAATAAGACGTCATACAACGATCATACTGCAGCATTCACTGTCCTGATTCCTTTCAGGAATTGAAAACAATTGTGTGCAATTCAAACTGTCATTCATTAGACTGTTAATACAATACAGTATGAAGCCTGTTTCTTCTGTCTCTGATAATTACATAGAAGTAACATTGATGCTATTGTCTATAAAAAGTTTATACCGCTCTTTATCACTTCTAACTTTACAAATGTATTTAGTGCGTCCCTGATAGAATATGCACCATACCAAATCTACTTTCATGGTGGTACATTTTCCAGAGGAGCTGAGGGCTCTACAGTTCAAGTCTTGATGTCACAGTAGAAAACAAAGCACTATGTTTTATATTTTTATATACACATATATACTTCAGAACAGCTCCTGTGTTTGTCAACATTCCTCCAAAAGATATTCTCTTATTTAATGTTTTGATGATGGTGGTAGAGAGCACTGTCAACATGCCACTGAGGTCTGGTGACAGTGAAGGCCATAACAAATGATCCACCATCCACAACAGACATCACAAAGAGGAAAAAAAACAAACTTTAGAGACACTGCAGAGTTCAACTTATGTCAAGCTTTATATTTTGAATAGAAAATAATGAAATAAAACATTAGGTTTTCAGTTTTGAGAATGATAGAAAGTGCAGTTTTATTGAAAAGAATGTTGAAAGACAAACTTTACTAAAAGGTCTACAACAATTTTCACACACAAGTATTTACAGAATGATAAATTCACAATAGGTATGAATGTGTTTGTATGTCATGTCAACGTGTTTTAGATTTTGTTGATGCTGGCAGCAGGCAGGGTGGATTTGTCCAAGTCATCAAAGTAAGGGTGAGTCATGGCCTCGCGTGCTGAGATCCTCTTGGGAGGATTGTAGGTCAACATTTTCTACAGGAGAGAACAGACAGTGTCACTCAGGGTATTCTTATGTGTAGCATTATAAGATGATTACAACTCATCTTACATGCAGGAGGACAACCTTAAGGACTTGATAAGAGGTTTGTAGGTAAGTCAGAGGTAAGAGAGAGGTAAGGATCTGAATGCTGATAATGAACATAGCATAGCTAGTCTTTTCAAAGGACTAGCTGTTTAATTGCAACCACCACACTAGTTCATATGACCAACAATAGTTGTTGGGTAGGTAGGTTAGGGAGTAGGCACTTTTATTGTGAAGAATGTATAGGAAATGAAACGTGTTTGTCACCGAGGACAACACAACAAGATATGGAGATATTTGGAGCTCTTTGTTCAGTGGATCAGTTAGAGGAATAGTACAAGCAGAAACAGCCAGTGATGATGATGTTTGATGAAGAGCTGCAGGTGACCAGCACACCTCCAACAGGTAAACTACTTATTTTACTTTGCTGTGCTGTGTAATGGAAAAACACTCACAGCATGTCAGCTAAAGTTGAGTCATGGCTCGGCGTGACTACCCTCAAAACAATGATGTTAACAGAGCAGAGCAGTGAACTGGCACACTGTGTGTAGAGTGGAGCTGCTCCATTATTTTGGTCAATATTGAGATCACGATTATTTAATACGATTACTCACTGACTTTGAAAACATCATGCATTTATTGAACTTTAAAAAACAAACAAAAAAAAACTTTAACAGTGGATTTACTTGAAATTTAAATATAATTTAACTGAAAAACATTTTAAAAAATAAATGTAAAAAAAAAC
This sequence comes from Thunnus maccoyii, assembly GCF_910596095.1. Lineage (NCBI taxonomy): Eukaryota > Metazoa > Chordata > Actinopteri > Scombriformes > Scombridae > Thunnus > Thunnus maccoyii. Next base: position 30,482,708 of record NC_056546.1, read on the forward strand.
AAACACATTTATACATTTAAATATATAAAAATAATAGATCAAAATAAAAAAGATCAGCTATGTTGTAGTGCACTTCCACAGCCTACTGAAAACTACTAAACATATAGCCTATTCACAATATAAAAATAATAAATAAAATAAATGAGTCAAAATAATTGAGATCATGTTATTATAGTGATTAAGATGCATGTTGTGTTAAAATGATCATTCATCATGGTGCTTTCATTGAATTGATTGTATTATCAGTGTGTTTACATGTGCTTGAGTAAGCAGGTTACAGTCAGTTTTCTCTCATGTGAACAAGAAACCTGCTTTCTGTAGTTAGTAATATTAGGTGCATCACTAACATAATGTCTTATTAGACTGGAGTTTAATTCTTGTGTTTCCATGGATACACTTGTGTTTTAAACACAAGGTAATAAGCAACTGCATCATTTTATCTGATTCTTGTTATGTATATACAAGATGTGTTTGTAATTATGCTAGATGTTTGATTCTATGTAGACAGTTATTGCTATTTAACACATTATATTAGTCAGAAAAGTCTGAAGTAAGATTAAAATGATTCAGGTCTTGTTCTTACCGCCAGTAGGTCCAGGCCATTTTTATCCAGGTTTTTCACCATTGATGACAGGTTGCCAGACTTCCATTTAGGGAAGGTGTTTTTGTAGTCAGGTAGGCTCTCCACATCAGGCCACACATCATTGTTTGGGGTTCCCAGAGTCCTGGAAAGATCAGATGAAAAGAGGGATTCAAAGAGAGGGAGTTGCAGGGAAGGATAGTTATAGGGCATTTCTCCTGCAGGAACCTTTCGAGGAACAAAGGAACTAAACCTGTGTTTTGACTGGAGGAACCAGGGCCTTCATTTAATTCCTAGACAATAGCTCCAGGTCTCAAAAAGTACCTGCTCTGGGAAGTAGTACTTCTGTGGCATAATTTGTAAAGCTGAATGTTGCTAATTGGTCAAACACAAACACACAGAAACAGTAACTACAACTTGTGAACAACTTCATTCACAAAATAAGGAAGTAGCTGACTGGACACCAAATCCTGCCTGTAAATTCAATATCACCATAAAGTTGTCCTGCTCATTGATTTGAAATGACACCTGGCCAAATATAACCAGATATTCAACTCACGGCTATATATACAAATTAATATGGACAAAACTAGACTTCAATATCTAGGGCAACAATGTGATTTCTCTCTCAGAATAATTAAGGAATATAAGCTTGTGGATGGTTCATCAATGTCACTGTCTGTAAGTGGATTCTCATACTGAAGAAAATGAACATAAACAGTTAGGTTTAGGTATTAGATAATAATTAGATTCAGCAGTTAAAATGCTCAGTGGGAGGAGTTTGTTGGGACATATGGCCTGGAGGCAAGTGCTGCCTGGATTTTTCGTCTTTGGTCTACTTTATATAAGTGCTCTGAATTAGAGGATTTTTCTGATTGGATTGGATTTGGCCATTTTGAAATCTGAAAACACGCTTTCGTCTTTGTTTACTGACAACTACTTCACTACTTTACATTTACACTGTCACTTTACTTTTTTTTTTTAAATTCACATTTTGAGTTGAACAACTGCCAAGAGTTCCACTAAGTGCATGTAGGTATGCTCTGGTGCATCTACCTGAAGATCCTGAACAGCTGATCTATCTCTGAGTCTCCATGGAACAGAGGCTTCTTGGTGGCGAGCTCAGCAAAGATGGTCCCAGTGCTCCAAACATCGACAGGGGTTGAATACCGGGGTGAACCCAGGAGGACCTCTGGAGCCCGGTACCAAAGGGTTACAACCTAGAAACACACACACACATACATACATTCAAGGGTTGATTCAGCTAAGCTGTCATTTCAGAGGTTTTTTGTTTCATCAAATATCTCCTTATACAGCTTTCACTCAGTGTCAGTGGTATACCACTGACCACTGTATGGGGGCAGTTTACTACTAGTGGAGCGTGAATGGATTCTCACCTCGTGGGTGTAGACTCTGACAGGAACACCAAAGGCCCGAGCCAACCCAAAGTCTGCCAGTTTGATAACTCCCTTGTTATCGATCAAGAGGTTCTGGGGCTTCAGGTCCCGGTGGAGGACTCGACGACAGTGACAGAAGTAAATGCCCTCCAATATCTGGTAAAGGTAGCTCTAAAGAGGTGGTGATGGGTGAGAGGAGGAGAATGAACACAGAGATGGACAGATATTTAATGTTGTGAAACTGTGAATGAACAGAACAAGACAAATGGCCGTTTTTGGAAAAATACTTTTTAAAAGATAAAACTCACTTTCACACCAACCCTGTTAAGATACTATTTATCCAGGGAGAGGAAAGACCTCATCCTTGAAGCATTTTCTTTTCTTCTTCACTTGTCATTAATTTATTTCCTCAATGGTGAGCCATCAGAAAGTCCTACAGGTTATACTGAGCTAATGAAACACTTCTAGGGCTGACTGACTAACAGACACACTACAAATGGAATTAGGGTATTTTCAAACCTATAGTTCATTTGCTTTGGTTCAAATCAGTGGATGAGTTGCTATTTTGTTGCATTTTCCATTTGGTTCAGTTTGGTTTCACACAGTAAAATTTCAAGTGAACCAAAATATATCAACAAAAGCCATGTGGGAGCTGTCACTTTGTTCATTGATCAGAAATTTTGTGGGGTTGGTCGGCAGACAAAGAGAGGAGTTTGTTTTTCTTCTGGGTTAGCTATCCAAAATGGACCATCGGCAGAATTGGCATTTCATCATAATTGTGGACATCGTTTGGGCCATATACCAAGCCAACATATGTGAGCAGAATGGCACATTTGAATGCACGTCAAGGCAATTTCTAGAGAACAATTGGTTGGTTCACACTATGCAAAGACGACATGCTGCTTCCAGTCAGCTGAAAAGGACATAATAACAACATAAGAATGTAAGGCACAGTGCAGCTGGCTACAAGAGCTGGTTTAATCCAAAAAATGTGCAATGCTTCTTGCAGTTGGGTCGGATCATATTCAAACCATAAACGAACCATACCAGAGTTTGTAACCGGACCGCAACCACCTCGCAACAAGGTCTCGGTTGTTATGGTGCACAGCTGAGTGTGATTGCTGTGATTACACCTGCCCAAACGAACTGCACCGAGGGTTCGATTCAACTGAATAAACACGCCCTTGTGGTATGTTCACAAATGTGAAGCAAATTTTCATTTGGTGTTACTTGTTTGACCACAGGATCATTTGTGCTTATTCACCCCAAACAGCCAGAATACATTACTGTACGTTAGCTGAAAGCTAGCGAGCAACGGCAGGGACTGACTGTGTCTGCGGTGTGGGTGTTCAGTTCAGCCTCTGACTGAAACTCACCAGGAACTCCGGTTCTTTCTGTTATTTCCCTCTAATCTGTCTTCTTTTTCCCCTCTCCTTTCTGTACGCCCATGAGGTATATTCAAGCATATTTCCCCTCCAGTCAGCAGTCAACATGGATGAAAAGAGGCTAATTACATTTTAACACCTGACAGTGGAAGTCGGCATGTCCACGGCTCACTGCTGCAGACGGGTTGAGAAGCGAGAGTGAAGATAAATCCACTTTTTAATCCCAAAAGTTTAAAAACTCTGAGCTCTCCTCCCACTGGTGAACAGTTCCGGATCAGAACAGAATTCGGTGTGACTCCGTATGTTTTTCCTCCAGAGCTCCAGGGTGCTCAACAGCTGTCTGTTGACAAGCAGTGGCTCAGTCTATCCCCACACAACACTCTGCAAAGCCCTGCGATACTCGCAAAGTTTTTGCTCAAGTTGAATATTTAAAACTGGGACTCCTCTCCATTGATTTATTTCTTGACACCCACCTTCATAATAGGTGACTCACAATGGTCGATGATAAAGATGGTTGTCAATTTCAGTGTTTTTTAACTTTTGTATTTAAATTTAATTCAATCAAACAGCTAATTGTTTCAGCCTGACTTCAAATTATTGAAGTTATTGTTAATGAAAAGTCAGTATCAGCAGTACCACCGATCAAAACTGGTGCTATCCCCCACCACTCACAGTTTGAGTTTTACTTGTGACAAATATATCCAACACTTGCTCTGAGAGTTGATTCTTTTAACTGCTGTGAAACTGGAAAACTCATGTGCCAGAAAGTGTGTTAAGTTACTATGTCAAGCATGAATTATGAAAAAAAAGCCAATAGGAGCTGAAATCATACAATTTGCCACAAAGCAACAAATGAGCCCAGAAATTTAAAAGTACATGTCTAGTGTTACTGTTCAAGCATTTTAGTTCACCATGTTCCTTGAGATTTATTATCTGATAACATAATAAAAAATAAATAAATAAATAAATAAAATTCTCAACTGCAATAATAGAAAAGTCACACATAAACAGAGACATTACAATTAACTGCTGAGAGCTATTGATTTATCACAAACACACAATTACCTTGACAAGCATAGGGTCCATGTATTGACCAGAGGGGATGGAATCCAGGTACTTCTTCAGGTCCATGGACAGGAACTCAAAGATGAGGTAGAGACGAGACTCTTGCATCAGGACATCCAGGAGTCTGGATACACACAAACACACACAAATAGAGGGCAAGTTCATGTATATATACTTTTTCCTCATAGCTCATAATTTGCGCACATGTTGTATGTAAAGTGTTTAGCTGGATATTTGTACTGTGAGCAGCTGGCATGAATGAACACTGGAAATTTAAACCATTCAGCTGTCAGGTTTTGCAGACATCCCAGTCTGTAACACACAGTGAGCGTACCGTACAACATTGGGATGTTTCAGCTCTTGAAGCAGAGAGACCTCTCTGACAGCTGTGCTGGGAACCCCCTCCTCCTCACTCTCCAGACGGATCTTCTTCATGGCCACAACCTGACCTGTGGCCTTGTGTCTGCCCTTATACACCACCCCATAGGTACCTGCCAAAATAACACAAAGAATGAGATACCATAGTGATTCTAGCCCATATAAAATATACTGTTTTTTTTTGTTTGATTAAAGAAGCTGCACAAAAATACTACACTGGAAGGATAGTGAAAACAATGTGACAATGGAGATTTTCCTTAATACTCAACCCTGCCATAATTTCAGCTTCATAACATTTGTAGGAATTAGTTTAAATAACTAACTAGAACACGAGGAATCATTAATACCAACCTTCTCCAATTTTCTCTATTTTCAAGTAGTCTTCCATTATTGCCTGAGAGAAAGAAAAACATGCTGTCATGTCAGGAGTGATATGATGTGATAGTGGCTACATTAACTCAACTTGACTCTTTCTAACAATGTAAAATGTGGCCTAAAAGTACAACAAGGCTGTGAAAGGCTAACGTAACTTGCATTGACGTAACAGCTTCAATTCGGCATACCATGTAACTATTCATTCAACCATTTGTAGTTATGTATCATATGCTTGTAGATATACTATCGTTAGCTAGTAACGTTATAGTTGGTAACTTATATCAAACTGTAACGTTAAGGCAGATTAACGTTACATTATTATATCAACTTAATACTGTAGTTAAGTTATATTTTACACATTACAGCTTTTACTTTTTTCGTTATGGATATGGGAATGTCGTTAATAGAAGGCTATTATACAAACTTGTAGCGAACCCAACCGTTAAAGTTTTCCTCATGCTGAATGAGCAAGAAGCTCACTAGCTAATGTTAGCTTGACTAACGTTAATGCTAACCCGTCAACGCCAGCTACGTGATTTTCTAGTGAGGCTGGTTCGCTTTTTGTCTAGCCTGAATGCTCCAAGTTTTGAATTAAATTGACAAATCGTTTAATTGGTATCCCAACATGTATAAATACAAATAAATACAACAGAAGAATAATTACCTGGCTGTAGTGCCTCGGTATGTATCTTATGTACTCTGCGCCCACAGACAGACTGCCGCTGGAATGCTGACAGACTCTTTTGAATTGACCGCAGTGCAGCAGTACTTCAAATCAGACCAATGAGCGCACAAGATGTATTTCAAAACCACCAATCGGGGAACAGGAGGCTGTCATGTGGGTTGAGCGGGAAGGAACGCGCCGAGGTATTTCGGGTGTTTGTTTTCCAGAGTTTTGTCTTCCAGGCAGAGACTACTTTCTTCTTTCAGAAGGGTTTGAACTGGTACAATATAATATGTTTCAACTGGAGGGATTCCGCAGCACATAGCATGGCATGGGAATATCCATAATCATGCATTATCTCGATTAAAAATGAGAACGACCAAGCTTTCATTGCTCAATCAAAAGTGTCGCAGAGGCCAAATTCTGTCATCATACTTAAAGCTGATACAAAATACAGTGCTTTTTCTTTTCTCATATTCTAAGATAAAAGTACTGTACTACAACATTTGGACACCTCATTATTTTAGCTAAGATGCCTTATTATTCTGTATTTATACAAGAACTACAGCCCCCATGCAACTTTGGTGGGGCTTCTGTGAAAATCATGTGATATGTTGTTGTTGAATGCATACAAAATAATAACCAGTGCAGTAATAGACACTCAGTCATTTAAAATAAAGACAGAAAACCAAAGCAACATTAACTCACGAAGGGTCCTGGTCCTGATGGTAATCCCGGCCAAAGTGTGTGCAGACCAGCTGGCAGATGTCTTCACAGATATACTCTCACTTCTGACAACCACCGTTATCCTGGTCCTCAAGTAAAGGTAAGCTCTCTGCCTGAATGACTACTGATCAGTAGCTCTTACTTCTGTTATCATAAATTGCTTTGAGCAGCCTGCCAAAACTCACATCACCTTTTCTCTGCCGAACTCCCACTACAGTTTTCATACAGGTCAAACAGGTCGTTAGATGACACCATTTCCCCAGCCCACCACAATGGCCTCTTCCAGCTGGACCAGAGGAACACTGATGTTCATTAACTACGTTTCTGCATCTAATACCATTATGCCCTCCAAGCTCATCGTCAAGCTCAAAGATCAGGGACTTGACCCCAGGTTGTGTGGATGAGCATCTTCATCTCCCACAGTGACTGTCAACACTCTCAATATGTGCTGCCTGTAAAAAGTACCGATTTGACATAATTGTGTCAAATTACAACTGCTGTGATGTAAATGTGAATTATGGAAAACTTTTCAGAAAGTATAGCAAAATACTGAAGAAAAAAATCACTACAGCTAGAGTAATAAAAATCATATACCATGGGCTGGGACAAATTTATTTAGGTGGGCTGCCCAAGTAAATTCTGTACATGGGAAATATGTTTTGCACATCACCTGATTTGAACTTAACAGACTATCAGTGTTAGTCACTAAATATTTCTAAAAAGGTGTAAAAACTGTTTGTTTAGGTGTTCTCCTTTCTGAAAGGTCTAGGCACCAAAATGTTTATTAATCCTGGAGATGCCCTTAGTGGCCTTAGTGTCTGTATCAAAAAAGCTTTCTTAACAATTGCCTTGTAAAGGAGGAAAGTTTCAAAGCAAACTTGAGCAACAATATCAGTGATTGTGCATGTTTTAGCTTACCTGGATTTGCAAGATCACAACATCACAACATCACATGTAACATGTAACGTGTTCTGTGTAACAAACCATCTGGTGCATCAGGTTATGTTTTAGCACCCTGAAGACAAATTGCACAATAAATGCCAACTATTTTCCAGAGAGTGATTGTTTTGCATTAATTTCCCTTGTGTATGAAATTCAATTTACAGATGTGAAAACAGAAAAGCTTGTTACTACAAATGAAATGCAGTGCAAGATTGTGCTTTTCTTTATATATATAATTTGCACCTTCAAAAGTATAGGTCTTACATACCCTAATTGACCAAAATGTACCTAATACAATGATACAATACTGCACTAAATGTGTCTTATGAAGCAATACTAAAAAGAATACTGTGCTTCTTTTGGCATTATTCCCTGTTTGTCCCTCCTGGACTACAGTCCATGTCACTGGGTGTTTACAGTGGCGAGGTGGTGAAGAGCCTCGTTAAATTAGAAGCACCATAGTTGAGACTGAGCCAGGTGTTGTGTGCTACCTGAGCTGACGTTTGACCTCAATGAGGTCACAATTAAACTTCTAATTTTAAATTAAACGCTAAAACTGGGATAACCAGCACTGTCACAGTAATCTATACAGTACAGATGGGAACATTTCAAGGTAAGTTTTAAGCTTATAGACAGCAGCAATACACCAGAAATGTTTTTCAAGGTGGGATAATCTGTGTAAAAAATATTTAAGTTCAAACTATACTCCTACAATACTACTAGTCTACTATATTGTACTATACTATACTGCAACTCCTCCTATCTTTATTTGAAGTTATGTCATCATTTGGTAATGCAGTTCTGAGCAGAGATGAGTTTTGAAATCTTTCCTTGGTGCTGCATTCAAGGATGCTCCTGCTTTGCTCCTAAAATCTGACAAACAATAATCAAACGTGGATGTTGTGAAAACACTGAACACTGAATCTGATGGATTCCAAAATGTTGGATATTGGGTGTCGCTGAATGCACCAACAGCATTTGCATGCATATGCATCTTTCAACCATCTTTTTGAACACACACCATGTTTAGCTGTGAATGGAGACTCATGTGAGACAGCTGAGGTGAGCTGTGTGTTGCTGATCTTACAGCCTCAAACCCGACTTTATTTGAACATGTAAATCTGAGTTACAACCACAGAGATTCTTAAATCAATGGAACAATAGTTTCTATGTATTTTCCAAGTGTTTTGTCAGTAATTAACCTTACAGTATATTAACAACATCAAACTTATACAGCATCAAAATGGCGATACCTGTGGATCTGTCACATACTGTCAGTTCTTGGATCAAAAACTCAGAATAACAATGGCCCTCATTTATCAAACCATCTTAAAGGCATAAAAAACTTAAAAAAGCATAAATAAAACCTATTTAGAAATACAGTAAGATTCAAGTGCTAGAGACGTACGACCATCTTTGTGTCTGTTTAATCAAACTGTTGCACAACATCTAAATGAGCAATAATTTAACTATAGACTAAATAGGTGTAATTTGTGGAACTTTTCTGCACCTTTTCCTCATTTACATATTATTTACATAGAACATACCTTCCTCTAAAAGTGTGGTAAATCTTGGTGTAATGAAAGGAAGGCTTGGAGGAGTAAAATCTGCATGTCCTCTATGAAATACAGGATGTTACAATCATCCAGTTATACTCTGTGCCTCCATACATCATCCAAATGTTAGACAGCCTATTTATTCACATATTTTATGCAAAATCCACAAATAGTCTTGTATTAGCATTAGATTATCAAACTGAAATATGGCGAGAAAAAATTAATATGCTGTTTAATATGACAAAGCAAAATCTTATCCTTTAATATATCATTCCAGTAGTTTCCATGCGTAGTGCAAATAGGTATATATGTCTTTGAAATGAGCGTAAACATTTTCTGCACAGACATGACACTGATCTAAGGGTACAACAAAGACAGAACTGATACATACAGAGTTTGGAGTTAAGCGAAGTCTATTTTTAATGAAGGCGAATCCTAAAAATATTAACCTCAACTGTCTGTAATAAAGGTCCCTTTGATTCACCAGTGCCACCTCTAGATTGTACTCTGACCTTTTATGTGTATATATATATATATATATATATACACACACACACATACATATACATACACATATATGTATACACACATATGTATATACTCACTGGCCACCTTCATTAGGTACACCTGTATAATCTAATGCAATCCCATACAACAACTCTGTCATAAATTCCACTTTTATGAAGCTTACATTGAGTGGTGTTCCTAATATTTTGTCCACCCCATTAACATACATGAGGGAAGCAAAATATTAGGAACACTTCAATATAGTGCACTCCAGTACACCATCACCCACTACAACCTCAGTAATAAACACAAAGTAGAATTATCACCTTTCTGACAATATCAACAAAAACTGAAAATGTATAAGCTTTGTAAAAGTAGAATTTATGGCAGAGCTGTTATATTGGATTGCATTAGATTATACAGATGTACCTCATGAAGTGGCCGGTGAGTGTATACATATATAGTACTACATTATACTGCTAATCCTTTTATCTTTATTAAGTTCATCATGTGATAATGCTGTTCTGAGAAGGGACCATTTCGAAATCTTTCCTCGGTTCTGCATTCAAGGATGTTTGTACCTCTAAAATTTGTCAAACAATAATCAAACATGGATGTTTTGAAAAATACAATGAATCTCATTGAATCCAAGATGGTGGATTTTAGAGTGTCACTAAATGCACCAACTCAAAGTCACTGCTTCACTGTGAACACATCTTGCTGCTTTAAACTATGATTTTCACTTTCTGTCCAAAAGTCCACCAGCTGTATCTACACAGTAATGATTTGTAATAATTCAAGCACCAGCATAAACACTATCGCAACAATAACCTAGAGGAGAGTAAATAACTGTATGGCATTGTTGTAATTTATCTGTGTTATATGTAGTAACAAATGTTACATCAGGTATGTACAGTACAACACAGAGAGCAGGAGTGTAGAGAGGAATCAACAGATCCACTGTAATTCTACTCTTGTCCCCCAAATACTTTGCTTTCCATCCTCAAAATTAAAAAGGCTGCTAGTCTATAACAGGAGTAAACTGGTGAAATCAGCCCTGCAGCACTGAAGTTAGTGCTATATGTCATTGTGTTTGGTGTGGCCATCCTGATGGGCGTGTTATGAATATCCTTACTTTGTAACAGCCAGATGGAAATAATATAATAATCTACAGACATAATCTACAGACTGAGTTGGCAAAAAATCAATAAAAACAAACAGTCTCTATAATATTATACTGGTATCATAAATACCTTGCACCCACTGCCACACAAATAAAATAAAAGATAACATTGTATATACACAATACTGAGTAACAGAGATATATCATGAGTTTTCAGCCTTTAGCAATATTTCAAAATATTATAGTGAAAACACAGATGAGATAAAAAAAAAGTATTTTAAATTAGCAGAAGTCACAGTAAAGTCTACAAACCCTACCAGATACACTATACCACTTGACAGTATTTTATATGTAACAGCACTCCATTATTCAGGCAATAATGGAAGCTGTAATAATGAAATACTCAGGTAAGTGTGATTAGTTTTGTGGCTGATGAAACTTTAAAACCAGTGGTACATGGACTACTGACCCTGCTCATTATTTTTAATTAGCTTCACCCTCTCAATCTGTTAACTCTGGCTTTCTAGACACAGTTGCTCTTTGTCAAGAAACTTTTGTATTAACAATAACATCCAGTGCCACTGCTGTCAACCCAAAAGTCTAAAGCCCTGCTAATAAGCCGTTGAGGCTATAATTTCATTACATCCCACATTTCTAAAGACAGAATAAATAACACACCGATGATTTTGCTATTTTTAGACACTCACCAATTGTGGGACTTAAAAATGGAACATTTGTCTTAAAGGGTGGTGCTGCAGAAAAGGTCTGAGAAGCATGAAAATCAAAGGGGTTCATCTACTTGGGAGCATGAATGTGATTATGTGATTAGGCAACATTAACGGCAACTTTCCAGTTACATTATTAGATATTATGTATGCAAAGTTGATAGATATTATGTATGCAAAGTTGATATTTTGGCCTGAGGGCAGTGCTAAAGGGAAGATCACTGAAAACTGAAACTGAAAAGCAGTCATCTTCTGAGAAGCATGAATGTGTCCAGTAAATTTCATGACAATTTGCCAATTAGAGTTTGATATTTCTTTTGTATATCAGGTGATGGTGGAATTGATAAATATGAATACATTTCATGAAAATCCTGCCATTAATTTTCCAGATACCATGTCATAGACCAATATGTTGGTTGGCAGAAATTTTTAACCTTATGCTGGCATCAGGAGAAAGATCACAGGGGTCACCAAAATCATTAAGAGTCTTCCTCTGGGGACCAGGAATATCCACAGCAAACTTCATGACTGGGTCCGTATTTGATATATCTCACTCTGGGCTGAAGTTACAGACAACATAGTGGAGCGATACCTCTGTCCTTCAACCTCGCTGCTGCCAGGACTAGAGAGTTAATGTAGGACTAATGAACCCTAAATAAGAACTTGTGTTTAAGCACTTTCCTTTGTTGATTTTAGATATTAGAATATTATTAGTAGTATCTCAGATAGTCACATGTCTGTCAGCTTGTTGAGTTGTGATTGGAAGGAGGGATGATGTTTGTATGTTTGATGTTCAGTTTGTATACAGTGACTGTCTTCACTTTTCTGTCCACCTTCTTTGTCGTCTTTAAAGGCCATCTCTCTGTCTTTACTTCATTCTCTTCTTTCATTTTCTGTATGTTCATCTCTCTTCTCAACTTGTCTGTCTGCCTCTCTGTACTGGTCCTCCCTCTCTCAGGTCAGAGGTCAGTCATCACCACGCTCAGCAGCCTCTTCTCCTGCTTTGCAGGTTTTTAGAGGTGAGATGAAGTGGAGAAACACAGTTTCAGGGTGTATGGGTTGGAGCCATCTGAAAACATACACACAAACATGCTTCGTATTAGAGCCTGACTGAGACATTAGCTGGGCCTTATCAGTGTTTATATGTAGTTTACAGAAAAGCCAAAAGAGTACAGCTAAAAAAAAGCATAAATCAAATAAATCAATACATCTAGATGAATTAGACTGTTTACACAGACATTCATGATACAGGTTTGCCTTACTTTATTTGATGTTTATCATAGGTCAGTATAGTTTATTATAGTAATACATTTTATAGGCTCCATTTTATTATATTTGTCTTATTTTTCTCATATCAACTATATTTTTCTTGTACTTGTGTTGTTGTTAATAGTTGTTATTGACACTTATCCAGTGAAGTTTACACTAAGATTTGTTAGTAGTTAGTGTAATATTTGTGACAAGTTTATTTTTAGCAGTAAAATGTCATTTTAGGGAAGGTACATAAATGACAGGGCTGGGGAGTGGGGCTAAATCTTTAAATGTATAAAATATTTTATTTTTATAAGAAATTAGGACCTGAGCCTTGCTTCATTAATATTTTTCTTTGACCCTTCAACTGAAAATTGCAATATCCTCCCTCCAAAACCTCAAAATAATGTATGTACAGTATATGCACCATGCAACAAACATACTAAATGCATTTTTCATTTAAATTACAGAACCAGTTGGCAACATGTGATGCTGAACTTGAATTATATTATAGGATAACTTGAACTTTATTGTAGTTTTGTTTTCTTTTATGATGCAGCATAAAGTGAAGGTAGGAACTGCTGTAGGTCAGCGACTAACTAACAGCTCTGGAGAGAGAACGTTTATTCACTAGTCACTACGACAATCTACATCTCTTCTGTTTCTCCAACCTGACACGCTGGTCCTACAATCTAATGTTGATGGGAAATAAATCCCTGACACAGAGTTTAGATTGTTGTGCTCTGCATGGCCACAGCACTCATTTATCACTCACAGTGCACAAAAGTCATCTTTTCATGCAACCTGAAATTTGTCTTTTTCTTTTTTTCAATAAATCTCAAAAGGGTGAATGAAATAAGCTATAAATCTGAGATGATAAACAGTTATGTGTTATGTGTTTATGTGTAATATTGAAAAATATATAAGTATCATATCAGCAAACTAACACTTGCACTTGAACTGTGCAAAATGAACTGAACATACATTATATACTGATACCTACCGGTGGAACACCAGTTAGTGCACCAGTCCAACCAGGAGGTTCATACACAATAAGTGTGAGTAAAGTGAAAGATGATACACTCTGCATGTTTGTTTCATTAGAAAAGATGCAGATGTTTTCTTGAGGAGACAGTTGTATAAGTGTCTGCTGGCTTTCTTCTTCCCTTCTACATTTACTTATATTATTGAATGTATTTTACAACAAACTAACAAATTGCTTGTGTACCACTGGCAACATAGCAGAACAAAAAACTCATGATCACAAAGGGGTTATAAAAATAGTGTTGGATAACAAATGAGAAAAATGTTTATTGTCATTTTGAAGAAATAAAAACTTCTAGGAAGTGAGACATGTCAATCTGTGTTATGAAAGAGAATGAAGAAGTGCATTTTAAAGTGTACTGTATATTGAATATACACAGATTTGACTTCCATGTGTAAATATAGTAGCGCTGTATCTTGACAGAGAGTAAATGAATGCTTGCAGGACAGCAGGTGTATTTCAGACAGACTCACTGGGTATCCTGATCTGGTAGTGGTTGAGAACAGTAAGAACCTCCACAGCCTCGGTCTTACTGTCAAACTCTAACAAGCCAGAGATGGTCTTAGAGGAGGCTGATGGTTGAGGAAAAAATCACAGAAGAGAAGGAAAGACAAAGAGTAGGAGAAGGAAGTGAGATGAACAAATTCATTTATATCACTTTATAATTCATTGCTTCACACAGAGATGTCAGTTAGTCTTTTTCACAGACTGACTACAAAAGAATAACATGTCCAGACCAACAGAAAGTCAAACATTGCAGTTCTACTTACGTTTGGCATCAAACATCTTGAATTTGACAAAGCCAGGCACGTCATGCTCCGTACACAGCTGCAAAACACACAGCAGATGAGTAAAGCTGCTAGAGGCAAGATTTTGATGTAAAACTACAGTCATCAGAAGGCCTGATCTGGAGGTGTGTTCCACCCAGTGTACACACAATTTCATAATAAATGCTCTCAAATTCATAATTAGTGCGTGGGATTAGGATTTAGTTATTTGTGCTCTCTATTTAAAAATGTGTATATTTGTAAAGCTATGTTGGATATATATGAAAATGTCCATCTTTGCTATACTTAGAAATAGAAGTACTCTATATGTACACACATGTGATTTATATATTTTGGATATTGATGAGAGGCACACATTGACGAACAGTATATATGTAATTTAAATATCCATCCATATCAGATTTTTGTATGGATAGAGTTAAAACTTCTTACGTTTTTGGAGAATTGGGGACTCTTATAACTTTGCTTAAGAGAGATGTCATGAACAAGCCTGGATTAGCAAATAAATCAACAGCAATTATTCCATAATGTGAAGAGTGCAATGGACAACCGAACACTGTAAAGCCTAGGTTTAAGTTCAAGAAGACAGAGGGAGGGGGATAGGCACCTTAGAGGGAAGTATCATTATTGTATTTGAAACTTCATGTAAAAAAAAAAAAAAATTCTTCATTCATCAGACAAAAATATAATACCCTCAGTAAATGGTCCTGTGATATGCATGGAGGAACATTGTAGTAGTGCAGCACTGCAGAAGGAGGCTGGATGATGTTTTTGGAGGCCTGTCCAGCGCTGCTGAAGCGGTTGTTCCTGGTCATGGCAAAGTCCTTGTAGCTGCTGCTGCCATCCTCTAACTCAAACACCTGGCTGGGGATCACAGCATGCTGCTTCGACACACTGCACACAACACACACATTATCAAAAATGATTTGTTGATTAAATTATATGTAATCTTATCAAAATAAAATTGATCTACAACAATTTTGATAATCAATATCTTTATTCATTTATAAAACCCAAGGAACCCAAATGTTAACATGTGATAGTAAGAACACAAATGACCAGTTATTGTTAAAGTAATTTATCAAGCAAAAAAGCAAAACATTCTCTGCTTCCAGCTTCTCCAATGTTAAGAATTTACTGCTTTTCTCTGTTTTATAAGAGAGTAAATGAAATGTTTTGGGGTTTTGGACTGTACTGTACTGGGTACTTGTAGGATTTTTTTTATATTTTATAGGTGAAATGATTAACTGAAAACATAATAAACAGATTAACAAATCTATAAAAGCACAGCTCCTCCTTGCATACACTAGACTTGTGGTGGTTTCTGTGAACTAGCCTCTTCAGTTTGTTACAGTAGATAATCAATAAGCTTTTCTCTGCCTTTAACAATCATGTGGCACATTTTGGATCTAGAATTTTGCAATATTACGTTTTTTTTTTCTTCATATTTGCACTGAGAGCTTTCATAGCATCAAACATGGTGGAAGATATGGAGAGAAATTTGTCTCAGTAATGGTGATGTGTTACACGATCTTTTCTCTCCATACGAAGATATTAACTTTAAGAACTAACAGAGTGGTGGATGTATGTGTGTCATGTCCTTCTCACCAAACGTTGAGTCTCTTGCCAAACACCTTGATGCTGTTGAGGTGTGTAATGGCTCTATCCACAGCATACTCATCTCCCATCTCAACCAGTGCTGTACCAGGAACACTCTTCATAAACTTCACCTACAACCACACACACTACCAGTTAACAGCTGTTTTATAAAAATAAAATACATTACAGTGGAGATGTTTTCACCATTAATAAACAGGTTTGTTAATGCTGAATGTTCTCAGTGGCTTCAGTCCCTGGTATTTATGGCTGTGACGGTGCTGACAAAACCAGACACTACAGTCTTTGTCAACAAATTGCTGACATACATGCACACACCTGTTAACACCTCAAAGCTCACTGATTAACACCTCATATCCTGTTTGTTTAATTCCTGCAGAATAAAGATCAATTCATGGTTTTAGGGGGAGTTATGTGCTGGAATTTTCTTGTTGGTTAATTTGTGGATAACTACAAATGGTTCAATAGATATGTTGATGATGAATGGGGAAAGCGGGCCCTGTTGTTCTGTAGTTGATATTAAATAAATAGAGCCCGTCTCCCACTCATACTCGGCTCATACATTTAAATATAACACCTGTATAATATTAATACATTTCTTACCAAAATTAAATTCTTTAATACCTCTCCCTTAGTGAGGTGGTTTCAAGTTGCTGATACTTGCTAATACTTAGGAGAGTATTTTTAAATCTGCATTAATCAGTGAAATGGGATGCCCTTTTGCACATTGTAACACAAACTACCAGCCATTTGCATTTAAATCCCTGCTGGATTTAACAGTAATAAGAGCTGTATTGAGGTTTTTATGAAAATGACAGTGTTCTATGGTGTAGTTCATATAGCAGGTTAACTATATTGAACCGAGGATGTCCTAATAGGTTAAATAAAGTTCTACTGATTTTCCATCTTTGCCAGGGATGCAACATTATTTGTTGATTTGGCAGCTTTAAGTATTTCATCCATTATCAGGGTGGGACTGAGTGATATATGGGTCCTAAAGGTGTTAGAAGCAAAAAGAAGCATCTTTTTTTTTTGTCATCAATAAAACATTTTGCACTCCAATCATTCAAACAGCAGACAGCAACACCCGTTTCAAAGACCCGCACACACACACACACACACACACACACACACACACACACACACACACACACACACACACACACACACCTACCTTTTCAATGTTGCCATACAGGCAGAAGAGGTTGAAGATGCGGGTGCAGTTCATCTTGGATGGATGGAGGCCACTCACCATGGCAACAGAGCTAGGGGCATGGCCAGAGTAAGAGGAAGATGACTGGGGCAGAGGGTAGGACACCATGTCTGGAACATCCACTGAGGTAAGCTTATACCTGCTGTTGCCAGGCAGAGGCAGCAGGGGGCAGGGTGGACCTGCAGAGGAAGACACAATATGAGCTGAGTTTCTCTTTCAAATGTACTGACATGAAGGTCATGGTAACAACACTATCTGTTCCATTATTATTGTTCATTGTTCAATAGAGAGGAGTATTCAGGAAGTAGTATGGTGATGTAAAATCTGCTTCACAATAAGCGATACCTCACTTGTGATTGCAGTGATTAAGATGCAAGTTAATGGAAATGTAGCCATATATGTCACTGAGGTTAATGCTGAAAGTGTTGTTTTATGAAGATGGACACATTTTGACACAGTGTTTATCTGGACTGTTTCTTTGTTGAGCTGCAGAAGAGGAATTTTGTGTCAAAAAGATTTACAGCAACCACTAACTTTCAATGTATACATGGACGTGTGAGTTATATTAAGATCGACTTGCACATTTTGCAAACCTATCATTTAAGGTTACGTTTAATGCATAGGAAATGCATTTACTGAGGGTTCTTGCAAGTACAGTAATACAAATGTGTGCATTGAGAGACAGCTTAAATTAAAGACAGAGTGAAATTGGCAGGGATCAGTTTCCAAATGCAGGTGAAGGTATACCTACTGCTGCACCTCTGACCATTACACATGACTGGCAATCTACACCTACAGATGGGTGAATGTGTGTATGTGTGGGAGAGTGTTGAGTTTCACCTCTGAGGTATGGGGACTGGCAGCAGATACAGTTACCAGTTTTAAGCTGCCAGTATACTTGATCAAAGTGTCTGTCGGATGGCTGAGCAGCTTCAGAAATCCACCTCTCCCACACCCTCACGAAGGGGGTGTGGGAGGCTGTGTCTGACAGTTCCTTTAGCTTTCTGAAACCGACAATCTGACATTCACACCCACTTCACGCAGTGATCGGCCAAGTGTGAGAGAAAGTTTGCAGGGTTTCAACCTCTCTTTCTTGCTCTTTTTTCCATCAACTGTTTCGGTCACTTTTGTTGTGTATGATACTATGACTGCCTTCCAGTTGAGACTGTCTGAAAATGTTTGCTATTATCCCTGTACTTTAACGATTATTGCTTCTCCCCCTCTTTATGGTGACCGGTGTTTCACTTAGAGTGTGATCATTAGGAGCAGCTGTAAGTTGTTCCTTATGCGATTATTGAGCATAATCAGGCTCAAAAATGACACAATCCTTAGTGTGTTGTGTGTGTGTTTTAAGCTCTCAGCATGCTCCATACAGAGACCCGTGCACCATCACCTTAATGTGTAATAATTAATGTGTACATTCTAGTGCAAGCTGCAGTGTCTTCTGTGCTGGAGTTGCCATTGCTCTCCAACAGGTGGCACTGTTGATTAATCACAGGCACACAATCACAGGCACACAGGAAGGCTGCTGTAGAAGAAGAAAGCAGGAAAAGTTTTATGGTGGCTGTATTTCAAGCCCCCAGGAAGTGCACCAGGCTGTGAAGCCAATTTGACATAGTGGCTAAACCTTGTGATTACAACTTCTGGGTCTGACAGTAGCTCAAAAAGCATTTTTCCCCACACACATTTATGTGAAAAGGAGCAGCTGTAAAACAGTGGATACATTTTTTTTGAGAACCACTGGGGAATGACTTGTTTCAGAATTTGATCCATTCAGTCCGATAACATTTGGAAAGTCTAGAAGAGCCGAATGATTGAATTATTTTTTTCCTCATTCCAGATAGCAGAGGGCTAAACCCGAAGTTAGCCAGCAGAAGTCTCTGGTGCACACGCTCTATGGGTGCAGGGGCCCAGAGAGCATGTGCAGTATGCATTAATCTGGGTAATTTCTTTACAGCAGGAAGTAACTTTTCTGGCTTCATGCGCCACAGACCAACTTTCATAGGAAGGAACAGAGCCTTGTCTCCAACGCTGTATCTAGTACTGATTATACATTCACTGTTTCCTCTACATTCACTCAGGAGAGGTGGACCACCACAGTAGGAACATTACCTCCACATCTAGATAAACAAGCCCCCCCACCAAACAAGCATAAGGCCTAGTATGTAGAAGTAGCCCTTTAATCACAATCAAGTAACCAAATATGAGCAATATCAGTGCTGCAACCACTTATAGCACTAGATCCAAAATTAAGACCAGTAGGAATGGAGATGGAATAAATACCAAAAATGGCCCTCTGCCACCACTGACATCCATGCTGTATGTCGCCATTGTACAGCACATATGATGTTTTCTATGTCCTGTTTTGTTCTTCTGGTCTCTAGGTATATCTGATTAGCGGTCTGTTTTGGAATGAAGTATGATGAAGTAATCAGTGGCCGCTATTTCAAATTTTGAGAGGCACTTGCAGGGAATCTCATTTGTGGAACCCAGTGCAGGAAACATGCAGTGGGCCTTTAGTCTTACCATAGCCGTTATCGCTGTAGGATGATGGGTGTTCTCCTAAAATGGCCTGTCTCTGCCTGCCCTTTCCACGATCTGAAACACACAAACAAACACAGGCACACACACGCACACACGCACACACACACATACATACATACACACACACAAACACACACACACACATTATTAGATTGTGTGCAGGGCCCAGAGTAATTTACTGAAAAACAATGGTCTTCTTTCACAGATACAGACTTTGCATTTACTACTTCAGAGAACTCCACAATATAATTGGAAAAGGTATTTAATCCAGAACAAGGCCACATCACTGTCTACAATATGATACTGTCTCTTCAGAGGGTTATTAGTCCCAGACAAGGCTAAAATTAACTTATAGGGAGCTCAATTTTCATGAATCACAGGCAAAGTTTGCATGCAACACTGCAATCATGATGCTGTTACAGCAGTAATGGCAACAAACGGGTCTGGAAACACGAGCAGCCAGATAATCAGATAGGTTGTAAACAATCCAGATGATCTAAAGCACTTTATTCGAAGGTCACACTGAAAGTGAGCATATCTGAAATGAAGTTTTACAAGTTCAAGTTTGTCTGACTGCTTGTTTCCTGACCTGTTGAACCTATCTTTAGCGAGGTTGATGTGTCCCCAGATCTCAGCGATTAACTTGGTGAGAACAATATTATAACGATAGATAAAACTACAAAAAAAGACCCCAGTTGTAAAAAAAAAAAAAAATCCTAACCTATTAGACAACCACAAAGTTAAACCACAGCAGCTTCATGCCACAAAGAGCATGTCTGATCTTGAAGGGAAGCTGTGATGTTGTGGAGGATAATGTGGAGGGGAAGTTGTCAGTCATTAGTTAAGCTCCATAGCATGGAAATGAGAATTTTAATGGACCATTCCTACTGTATAAGCAACCCATATAACCATCTTATTAACCACAGTTAACTTATTGTGCGAATGTTATTAGAAGTCTGTCAAAGCACTTGTGGCCAGAGGTAAAAGGTGCTAGACATCATCATGGGTCAGACCTCTACAGACCTCTACAAGGTGCATAAAACGTTTCATAAAACATATTTAAATGGTGCTGTCGTCGTTACTATCCCTTCAGTCACCCACACTACTGCTGAGGCCACACCAATCCACCTATTGATCTCCCTCACTCATTATTTGTGAACAAGACCCCAGAGATACTACATCTGGGGTAACAACAGGTCAATGAATACAACAGAACCACATTATCCGGAAAAAGCAATCCTGAGGCCCCGCATTGTGCCCTTGTGAATCCCAAACAAAACAGGTGACGCACAACCCTGCCAGAACCCAAGACCCACTGTCAGTGTTGTTCTCACCAAAATAATAGCTGAGATCTGGGAACACGGTAAAAAAGGAGTCTGATGAGACAAGAAACATGAGCAGTCAGACAATTAGACAGGTTGTAGAAAAACCCCAGGGTTAGTCAAACTCACTGGGAAGAAAAAACAAAGACGAGCTGTAAAGTTATTATCCAAAGTGTCTGTGGTAAACATCCATCAGTTTAAAGACCCACTTCCTGCTTCTATTGTACTTACTGTTGTTACTGTAGCTCACAGTTTTCCTGAACAATGTTATTAGAAATATTTCATGTGCATTCAATTTGAGTTTGACCTCCAAATAAAGTGCTTCATCTCCAGAAACTACATCGTCTGCATAAAGTTTGGCTGGTCATCTGACTGCTTGTTTCTCCTAACCTGTCTGATATTGTAGTTTGTAATGATGTTACTGTATTTCCAGATCTCAACAATTGCTTCATAACTGATAGAAACAATGGCGAGAACTAGGAAAATGAGACCATGTTTTATTTAAAAGGAATTTCTCTCTCTCTCTCTCTCTACGTACTCTAAGACATAGTATATGACACTGCATGAATGTGCTTTGCATGCTGTGTGACACTGAAATTACATTGATTTTTGCAGACTAACCCTAAAATACATCTTGTCCCACTAACACATAGTCAAATTAATGATGAGTTACTGCAGTACCCAACAGACACCAACAATCCAGTCCACAATAACATGCTCCTTTTGTGGAAAAAAAAAAAAATCTCTCATACAACATCCCAAAAATAGAGCTGTGGATTTCACTGATTCTTATCCATTTCAAATATTATCCATGTATACAGGAATAGGGAATGAACAGCAGAGGATTATGCTGCAGGACTGGTTTGAAAAGTTTCTATGGATGATTACAGAATTTGACAAAACAGAATTAATTATAACAGCTGTTAATCCAAGCTGATGACAGTCTGCATTCTCCATGGTGGAGCAAACTACAAACACAGGGGTTCACATTTAATCCTGCAATTATTAAGTATCACTATAATACTGACATTTAGTTATACATTTGGATTTTCAAATTTCCCCCCCAAAAAAAAGACCCCACACATGTCACACATTGCCATACCGCCACATCTATTATTCATATATTGCAATTACAAAAACAAATCAAAATAGACACAAAGTTATGCTCCACATAAGTGTGAGAAAAGGAAGTCATGTTGAAGGTATATGATTTCAAAATACATTCACTTCTATAAACCACACTAATGAATAAAGATTCCGTACTGCAGAAAGATCTATACCCTTCATGGTAATGACAGAGGTGAGTAAAAAAGAAATAAACAGCTTGAATGTGGTTTTATTTAGAAAGGGCAGGTTTGATACAGAGGTCATGTGAACAGAGAAATGAAAGAGACAGTACCTGTGAAGCATCAGACAGCAATCTTTCTCTTTTTTCTCCCTCAGCACGAAAGAACATCAACCTGCATTACATTATCATCATAATGATAAAAACATCACCATCATCACTAGCTGTCACAAATTGAAAGCATTACATATTGTAGTATACAGTATATATTAAGTTCAAGCTATACAGTACATTAGAGGCACATTGAAATGACACTGACGTTTTTTTTTCCCCAGTCAGCTGATAGGAAGAGAGAGGTATCCCTCCTGCCCCCCTACATGCACACGAAAGACAATTAGACACAATTTTCCTGAGGCAGCAAAATCTGAATAAATATTTCAACTTGAGCAGAAAATATAAGCCTATCCCAGGGCTTTATGAATCTGCTTCATAAATGTAGGGATGAGAGGAAAAAAGAGGAGAACTGGAGGTTGCTCACACACACACTTCCACTCAGAGGGAGGAGAGATGTGAAAAGTGAGAAGGCCTGGAGATAATCCAGACAGCAGGATGGGCGTTTACACTGACCTTCACACCATGGATTATCAGCATGCAATTAGTGTGTATGTTTCACTGGTGTGTGCAGTGAACCTGGTTAGCTTCTTCAGATATTTCTTCTAATGTGACGGTTTGAACTTCACTGAATGATAAACAGGACCAACTGAGACAAAACGCTGTCATCAAATGTTTCCACTCCTCAACTGTATTGTCATAAAGTTTGATAAGACTACAGGTGGAGAGAGCAGGCTCATATTGGTTGATAGCAACAGAAGTAAACAGGTAAACCACAGGAGTGCAAACAGAAGCTCTTTATTGGCTAGAATGGTTTAGAACATACTGAGTGTGGGAATGGATAGAAGAGAAGTGCACTATGCTGCCGTATGGGTTTGAAAAGTTTATATGCTACTGGTATCGGTATGGTATTGATACTTTTGATCCGCTGTTTGGGTCCATTGTAACTGTGGGGAAACCAAGCTGACCATTATGTCCTCTTTCCTCAACTGGAGAAGCAAACCAGACACAAAAATATTATTTTTGTCCCGTTGCTTCCAGTCATCCACAACATGTGTCTTACCAGCACAGCATCTTACTTAGTGGCGCTTAATGAAAATCAGATTAACTGTGCCTGGGCTCGTTTGCATCTATAGTTTTGGTAACCACCTCGCTAAAGCCTTGATGTTACCCCTGATGTTACAAATAATTGTGATTGTAATTTGTAACAAGCTTTGTAAATATCATCCATACTAGTACTGCATTTAAGAAGGAAAGGATATTTGAGCTGGCTCTGAACATTATAGAATTCAGAATCTAGACCATGAGACTTTGCTCCTCCCTGAATATGGAGACATTCGACACAAGTCCTTGAGTGTCAGAGATTATCAGGAATCTTAACTATGCAGAAAAGACTTTTGTATGAGCTTTTTCCCAAAGACTGAGCTGACACAAATAACTGAATATAAGAGTTTCATTGGCATAGACAGCTTAGGCAAATGCTAGAACTTCAGTCAACATCTTATTGCCACTACAAACACAAAGAGCTGTTTTTGTGCAGAGGCGCACACTTTAACCTCTCCAAAAGTCTCAAAATAGACCCCTTTCACTTGTGTTGACTTTTACTTCTTTCACTTTGTTATCAGTATTCATCTTATGCACATTTATATGCACACAACTATTACTGCCAAAGTCTGTACTTTGTAAAATTAATGACTGATCTTACTGAAGTGTCTGTAGAGTGTATAAATTACTTTATTTTCTGTCGATAAATACTTGTAGTCAGAAGCATTACATCTGCAAAAACACAGCTAGCAAAGTGTGGGTGCCTAATTAATTATTCAAATCTTCCGACACTGCATGGATCTAACAGTAATCAACCTTCTCTTTACACTGGTGAGCCACACTGAGTCCAAATGTATATAGTGTACAGTATACATCTGGAGTATAGCTGGTGTCTTCAGTATGAGTGCTCAGCTCCATCAAAGATCTGTCTTAAGACGCCACCTAGGCTAGAGCCAGCACTGTCTAGTTTCAAAAGCTAGAGCTGAAATAATCACTTAAAGATTAGTCTTAACTTCATGAAGACAAGCTAAATATTTACTTGGTTTTTCAATGCATGTGTGCAGCCACTGGTTTGCACAAAGTGTTGCACTCTCAGCCTGCTGGTTATTAAAGCATTCCTGTTTCCTGAAAAGTAATAAGGAGAGGTCTGATGCATTATCACTGATGATCACCATTGCTTTGTTTGCCAAACAAGGGCTGGTTTCACCTTTATCTTACTGTTGCAGTTGCAGTGTACTAATTCTAACCATGTTTTAAGTCTGTAATGTAATGTAATTTCACAATGGGAAAATTCTGTGCAGACAAAAGTAAACTTCAGATTGCCAGTAGAGCATGCAAATGAAAATCAGTGAGTGTGGTGAGTGTGGACAGTGGTGCAACAGTATCAGTAAAAAAAATAATAGTAATAAATTTAAATAAAATAAAAGTAATAAAAAACTACAATAATAAACCCTGGCTCATAATTTGTAATGTCAAAGATGAAATTTGCAGCAGTGTTTAATGTCACAGTTTGATTGACATCTGCTTTACACATGTATCAGCATGTATCACTTCTTGTTAGCACATTCTTGGTGAAGTACATAAATCAATTTCTTGTATCCTCATTGCCAACATTGGTACATAGTGTAACTTTAACAGTATCAGTATATAGTATGGAACTGGGAGAACTGGGAGTCTCTCTTGTAGCCATGTGGTGAGCATTACGGCAACAAGCTTTCTTTACTGTGTGGTGTTCAAAAGCATTTGGCTATTCCATTTCGACCAAAAACATTATAAATTCATCATCCTCTTTTTAGTATGCTAACTATAAATGTAACCATTTTTACTGTGTATTGATAACTGTCACATTTATAGTTATTATAGTTTGAGAATCATGTGACCTCCCACAAGTGTTTAATGAACCACAAAAAACAAATCGAAGCACAGCCCTCTCAGACCACATCTCCTGGAGGTTTGATTAGCAGCTGCTCCATGGAGGTGATTACTACTAGCACATCAGACGAGAACCAAATTATAATCTACATCAACCTACAGTCACTTAGCAACTCCAGTAGATCCACAGGGACCTGCTGTACCTGAGGACTAAGTGTTTATCTGACTGTGTCAGGACAGTGGGCTTCCTCTCTGTGCTGGGCTGTGAACTTGTGCACGGCAAGCTGATCTACAGCAATATGAGCCATGCAATGCAACAACACACACACACACAGTTTGGATAATGTGGGCTTAAAAGCTAATGTCAATGACAAGAGAAGGAAACACAGGAGAGAGAGAAAAAATGAAGGGAGAAGAGAAGAATAAAAGAGAGGGTGACAAGAAATGAAAGAACAGAAGAATGACAAGGAGTTGTGAGGAAGTGAGGTGAAGGATGGCGAATACAACAACATCATTTTCTCCTTTGGTTGAGTCACTGTTGTCATGGTTCACTGTGCTCTTTTGTACTTTGAGCTGTTGCACATATATATGAACCAAAGATAGTAGGTGGACATATATATAGATCAGTATTTATAGATCAGTATAGAATGATTTATTCAATGTTCCTGCTATAATCTTATTCAACTTATATTTTTATGCTAATTTAAATGCATCTACTGGTTGGAGAGTGTTGTTAAAATATATTGATATTCTTCAGAATTATTCCATATTGTTGCACATTCCTCCAAGTGATTAGTTTGTTCTTGTGATAGAATCATTAAATTACCAGCTGAGTGACTTTGGGCCTAACACATAATTCAGCATAACACAAACAGCTGGCTGTTTACTACCTCAACTGTTGGAGCACTGCTTGTGGTGGTTATAGCGCCACCACAACAATATTCCAGTCAAATTTGAAAGGTTTTACCAAAAATCAGTGATGAAAGTTAGTGAACACAATGCTAAATTGAATAATCATGATGATGCAAAATTTTGTGCCCTGACTGTAATTTGCAGTATCTAAGTAAATATGTCATTTGGCTCAGATGTACATGTATCATGTATTTTGTAACAATCTGGACTCAAAAGCTGATAATACCAATTGTTGCATACAATCCACACCTCTCTCTCCCCCTCCTTTCTGTCTGTACTGAACTTCAGGTTAATAGAATACTGTCTTCTTATCGAAGACTGTATGCCCCAGTAATTCCCGACGCTACTCAGATATTCAGATGATAAATCTGTTATGATTTGTCCATATCTTTCCATTGTCTTTGCAATGTGCCTCCGTTGAAAACATATAACACTGTAGATATGTATATTTATTTAGTAAATATGTCATCTATAACAGAGTTGGGATCAGTTCACCTTGCTATCAGTCATGAACCATGAATTCTTTTGAAAAAAGACTGTCAGAGTGTCATTAGCAACCACTAGAGGCTGCAATGTTCATTACACGCACAATAGGAGAGTGTTGAACAGAATAAACAACATGTGTTTTTCCCCATTCTTACATTCTTGGCAGTAGTTGGACTAATAAGACAGTAGGGCTAGAGGGGTCACCAAAAATACAGTGAATCATACTCTAAATGCCATAGCAATCCACAGCAAGTGCCATGGCAGTCTGGCCAGTAGTTATGCTGCTTGACAGACAGACTGACCATCATTAGCAGTCATTAGCTCTGTTGTTCTAAATCATTTTTGAAATAATTTGACTATAAAAATGCTTTAGATGTCACAGATGTGTTCGTTCATGTCATTTCCTGAACTGACTGAATTAAGAACGAACTGACCCCAACCTTAATAACATCACACAATATAAGACATTTCAGAAAGAATACTCAGCTACAAACACGGTACAAAGAATGCAGCATTTGTAGTAGTTCATTGTACACAGGACCATGCATAGATAACAAAGATTATGATTGGTCATATTACAGTAGGACCTTTGTTTGGCCTGTTTTCACTAAACCTTAATATCAAAAATATCTCAATCATCATTCTCTGAAAGCTACTGTATGTGAATAGAGATCCATGCACACACCTAGCTGTGCAGTTATTATATTGTAGATTAAGGGTGTCACGATATACTGGTTTTCACAATTTTTGCAATATTTAAAAAAGTAAAAAGAGCAAAATTATTGTTAATATTATTATTATCATTTTGTCAAACAGTAAATGTGTCTTACTTTTCAAACATGGTTAAATTTCATTTGATTTTTCTCAAAAATAGAT
Organism: Thunnus maccoyii; assembly: GCF_910596095.1. NCBI lineage: Eukaryota > Metazoa > Chordata > Actinopteri > Scombriformes > Scombridae > Thunnus > Thunnus maccoyii. The sequence goes on from NC_056546.1 coordinate 30,510,497, forward strand.
CTCTCCTGTTCTTCCTTCATTTCCCATTGCTCACCTGCTCACTCACTCACAAACACACACACACATACACACACACACACACACACACACACACACACACACACACACACACACACACACACACACACACACAACATTCTGGTCAAATAAATAATATTCTGAATAGGAAACAGTTTCACTTAATATTGTTGGAATAATTTGGATTTCATAAAGAGGACAGAGTTAGTTCAGTTCATCTCATGTACGTCTGACTGGATGTTAAATGCATCGCTCGACTTTTGTCATGTCAAAGCTCCATTATGACTGAACAGCCACAGTGATGGTCAGAGGAAAACATCTGATCGTACAGCTGACCTCTGCAGCCACCATCCTGCTACACTCCAACTGAGAGTAAGCTGTAGCAATACTGCCTCCACCTGTTTTACATGAGTTTATCAGAACATAACGTCATAGCAAAGCTACAGTTACTTTGTCATCAACTGTGTTACACACACACACACACACACACACAGACACGCACACACACACACTGCCTCCACCCTCTCTGTCTCTCACGTTAATTTACACATCTATCGATTTGGTCAAAACAGATACTGATATATCTATCTCTCTATCTTTAAACTGGATTTGTTTTGTTAAGCCTTTGCACAAAAGAGTAGGTCATTTTGAATTTGCTAACTAAATGCTAAAAACACTACAAACAACTAATTAAATACTAATTTTCAGTCATGTTGTAATGATCTTGATGTTATTCATGATATTGAGATGTTTCCATTATCATGATATTTTTTGCTATCGTGACAGCCCTAATTCAGGTGGAGTAAAGTGACAGAGAGCACAGATTAGGCCAGTCTCTACAACTGTAGTCTCGCTTAGTCAAACTTTTGACCATCAACTTGTTAAGTCTGGTCCACAATGTTGAGTCTGTAACCAGAACAGACGAAATAAGTTAAGGGTAAACAATAAATCTTCATTTGTTTGCTAGAAGACCACAGGAAAACAGTGGGAAATGGCTTCTCAAATGGGTAAATACTTTGAAAAAAGGAAGGGAGCCTTCAAATGCAAAACTTTGAGATAATTTAATATGCTCAATATGTGCACGCATACAGGCACTAAATGGCATGAAGAACACAGAAAAGGCTTGAATCAGCAGCTACTCTGGACTGCAACGTGTTTCAAGCTTGGAGCTCTTCCTCAGGCAGCATCCCACATGATCATCATTAAAGAACCACTGAGAGTGAAATCTAGAGTCTAGATGTTCTGAGGAGCTACACAGACTGTGTGGACCAGACATCAGGTCTTAGATTCCCCGGCCCTGCAAGACTACTTCTCCAGAAAAAGGAGGAGATTAAAGACACAGGATGGTGTAGATAGATAGAAGGTAGTGCTACTGGAGTCCTGCAGACAGAGGTGGGGCTGAGGCCTCCTGGGCATGTTGAAGCAGCAGCTGCATGGTGGTCAGGAGGAGTGAGATCCATCTCTTTTTCTCCCTCTCTTTCTGTTTCTCTGGGTTGGAGGAGGTGAAGATGAAAGAAAGCTGCTGTGCATGGTCAGCCTGACGTCCATCCCTTTTTCTCTGTTCTTTCTCTCTCTCTCCCTCTATGTTTCTCTTGCTCTCCAGGGTGGTGGAGGTGCAGGCTTGTGAGAGGCCGGTTATTGGCTGGTGTGAGAGTGTTTTGATTGGAGATGGAGACGGGAGGCGGAAGAGTCTTGGTGTGATAGAGGTCTACGGTCCAGAGTGTTTATGACTACACTCTTAATCCAGCTGGTAAACTGACCCATAATGACTGAAGACTTTGAAAACTAACATTATCTTCATCTATTGTTGTAAATGACTCAAGGATGGTCATAGTGGACAGAGAAGATTGAAAGCAGAGTCCTACCTTCCACATCACAGGATCTCCCGTATTGTGACAAAGTAGAGTCACTCCAAACGTGTAATGGCCATGGGATGACTTTAATGTAAGTATCAAATAAAGGAACGAAGGAGAAAGAGAGAGACAGTATATCTCTTACCTCGTCTGACCAGGTATGGCTTAGTGTAGTCCCAGCTTTCATTGTCGTTCTTTATCACGTTCAGACGTGTTGGCTGTAGACACAAAGATGAAGGAGGTGTTCAGGATGCAGTTGAAAGTATCAAAGACATGAAGTAACTGCATTTGACCATTACAGGGCAGTGATCAATCTGTCACATCGAACATTCACTCTCACAGGTCAAAAAAAGGAAAACCAGGCTTTTTGCTGTTAGATCCAAAAACTTCACTGACAATTCAATTACATGACATCACAACCACGTAAAAGTTAAGTTTCACTTCTCAACATCTGTCCATGCACACTCTCTCTCACTCACCCACACTCCCAAATCCTCTCACTCAATTACCCACACACTCAGTCACCCACACACTGGCTCAGTCATACACCACACAATAAAGTTAGTATTGGTGCAATTTCAATGTGACTTTAACAATGCAAGACAAACAAAACAAAGTGATGTTAATAGTAGGGATAACAAAAAAAGTAGGTATGGTATGGTATGGTATGGTAAGTCCAAGTATATTTATAAATGTCTGTCTGTCTGTATGTCTATGTCCTACTGGTTGTCTCTTTTGTTGTGGCAGGAAGTGACATATTTAGCAGCCAACACTGCTGTGTCTGCCCTTTTCTATCGCCACACTATGGTCACTCAGTCTGTACATTGTCAATGTCTACTGCCACAGTATACTGTTTAGGGCCACATATTTCTGTTAGTTTGTGTTGTGAGCATGTAATATCATTCCAATAAGGGATGTATTTTTCTCTCTTTTTTTTAGTTATTATTATTTTTTATATTTGTAGTCATAATTTGGTTAGGTCTAGTCTTCTGAGTTATAGTGTAACTGCATTGTGGCTGGCTGGGCTTTGTGATATCAGAAGGTGAAAGGTCAGCCAGCCTCTGGATCAGTTGGCTGAGGAGACTCCTTTCTATGTTCAACTCTTGGCAGGCAAGGGCTTTCTAATGGTAAATGGTAAATGGACTGCACTTATACAGCGCCTTTCTAGTCTACCACTCAAAGCACTTTACACTGCATGCAAACATTCACCCATTCACACACACATTCATACGCTGATGTAAGGGGCTACCATGCAAGGTGCCAATCTACTCATCACACACACTCTCACATACTGATGTCACAGCATGGGAGCAATTTGGGGTTCAGTATATTGCCCAAGTACACTTCGACATGTAGATTCGAGGAGCTGGGGATCGACCCTCCGATCTTCCAGTTAGTGGCCTGCTCTACCTCCTGAGCCACAGCTGCCCCAATGGTAACAGGCAGTTAATGGTAACAGGTAGGGTTGCGCTTTTGAATATGGCTCCAGAATTTGATAGATCTTTTTTTAATACAAAGGGTATTGGCCTAATTCAGCCCTGCATGCAGAGTTTGGGGTTTTTCTTTGTATCCGGAGAGTACGTCTGCAGAACTCTGCATGCAGGGTTTCCACTGGATTTTTGTCCCACTTTGCCGAGCCACATTTTGTAGTAAGGGGCCCCATACCTCACTGCCAAACAATGCAATCGACTCCATAACTAATTTAAATATTTTGCACCATGTCCTTATTGGAATTTGGATATGAACAGAATACTTGATGGCATAGAAAGCCCCTTTAGCCTTCTCTTTGAGTTCCTTTACAGCAGAGCAGAAGTTTCCTGTGGTACTAATTTGTAAACCTAGTTAGGTATAGGTATTTGTTTTATTTGGGTCCCACCTATTTTAAATGTTGGGTGATTTCTCTGAAACCTTGATCTTTTTTGGAAGGTGATAATTTTGGTCTTCATGTTAACTGTCAGGGCCTGGGTCTGACAGTACTGATGGAGAAGGTCCAGGCTCTGCTGATGGCCTTCTTTAGTAGGAAACAGTATGATCATGTCATCTGCATAAAACAGACACTTGATTTCTGTCTCTTTAAGAGTGAGACCAGGTGCTGGTGATTGTTCTAATGACAATGCCAGTTCATTAATATAAATATTGAAGAGGGTAAGGTTGCAGCTATGCTTTACCCCTCCACCCTGTGGGAAGAAGTCTGTGTGTTTATCTCCAATTTTGACAGCCAATTTGTTATTTTCATATATTGATTTAATTACAAAGACTTCCCCTCCATACCACTTTCTATTAGTTCAATAAATAATCCCTCATGCCAGAATAAATCAAAAGCTTTTTTTAAATCAACAAAGCATGCATGAATTGTGTCTTTATTTTACATTTTATTTTTATATTTATTTACATATTTATCAGTTAGTGTGTATAGGGTGAAAATGTGGTCAGCTGTTCTATAATTTAGAAGGAACCCAATCTGACTTTTGCTTAAGACACTGTGCACAATGAGGAAGTCTATAATTCTCTAATTTAGAATACTGCTATAGACTACTGCTTTTTTGGGGATGCAGAACCTTCAGTTTGTCTTCCAATTCTAATTCTGTGATAAGGTAATCCAGTGGGGTCTGATAATTCTTAATAACACTTTCAAGATCTTTCAGTTTTTTCTTAAATCTGCTCTTGAGCTTGATTCTTTGGAGGTTTTCTATAGAGATCTCCAAAATGATTTTCCCATATATCTTCATTTTGAATGGACTGTTTGTTGTAACATTTTTTGGTAAATAAGTTGAGAGTGGACATCACTATCTTAGAGTTAGGGAAGGTGCGACATGACTTCTCAGTGGCAGCTCTAGGAGACAGGGCCAGTCTCTCCTATTGTGCCCTCAGGTCATTGGTACCTGTGTGGATTAGGATGTGGCTTGGGAAGCCAAGGTGAAACTCAGAGAGAATACCCATGGCTGCCTCTGTGTTTGGACGCCAAAGTTTTGCCATCTTAAGCCTTGGGAAAAGTCTTTTCTCATTAATGAAATTTCCATTTGAGTCTTTCAGTAACACAATATCTGCTTTTGCAGTGGGACTATCTGGTCTAATGGGACCATCTGAGTGTGTGATATGGCTGCTGGACTCTGCCTTTTCTGGTTGAGAGAGGGGATCATCCTGCTGGGTGATCTGGGAGGAACTCACTGCTGTGTGTTGACTGTCATCAGTGGCTCAGGCTCAGTGAGGGAGGTCACGTGTTCCTTGAATCCATCCAGTGCTCTGTCCCTCTCCCTGGATTCCTCTGTCAGAGCAACAAGTTGAATCTTATGGCACTCTCTCTCCAGCTGCATTTCTCCCAGAAGTTCTTTTAGAGCAGCAAGCTCTCCTGTGACTCTGTCTCGTGGTTTAGCTCTATCACCTGTTCTGACAGTGCAACAAGCTCTCTCCTCTGGCTCTATTTCTCTTGCTGTAGCTCTGTCACTTGTTTGGTCAGAGTGAATAGGTCTTTCGTGTGGCTTTCTCTGTCTTTGAGTAACTGTTTTTGATGGGTTGTCTGTATGCATTCTTGCTCTTTTCTCATCTGTTCCATTTGTTGTTGTGAGAGCTGTGCTGAGTTTCTGTCTGTCTGATTCAAGACCATTTCCCCTTAGCTGCACCAGCTCTACTTCTAACTAGGCGAAGTGCTCCTTCAGGTCTGTAAAGGAGGTCTGATGAGGAAGGGTCAGGGTCTGCTCTGTGTCATCATGATGCTCCTCCTCAGTTGGGATGCTGGAGACAGTTGTAGGGTCTGTGTCACAGGGGGCTGGAGGCTGGAGTTCCATAGGTAAAGTGTTTTCTCTCTCCACCAGAAATGTAAGTGCCTGGAAACTATCCTGGAAAGGCTTGAGATACCCCTGTACCATAACGTTACCACATCTATAAACATTGAAAGTTGTCAATATGCTCTGGGTCCCTGATCTTTAACTGCCAATACTCCATGTTGCCCTTTTTTGCCACAGAGGGGTGATGGTCAATAACGGCTCTGGGCCTCTCTCCACTTTTAAAAAGATCAGCAAAAAGGGTTTCTGGCTGTCCGTTAAGAAGCTCCTTTTTGAATTTGCTTCTCCCTGTGTTCATTTTTACTGTCTAGTGGGTAGTGTATGTTGATGAGGTCACTCACGCTCTGCTCTTGGCAGTGAAGGAGGATTGGCTGTTGTTCTGAATGGCTCATTGGTCAGGTTTCTTTTGTTGGCTCTAGGAGGAGCATGGCTGGTTATTAGCAATGATTAGTCATTATCGGAGATAATTATCAATTATTAAAATTAAAAAATTATTAATGTGAATTAATAATAATGGGGCACCACACGGAAACTGGGACCAATAACCAGTGAGGTAGTCAACATTCACAGGTGAACGAAGGTTTGAGTTCAAGCTCAGGCTTATTGACTCTCTCAATAAGCCATTTTTCACAATATATAGACACAATAATGACAAATGACTTCTTTTTAAAGAAAACAGTGTTTATTGAAGAATAGAAAAGTAAGCATATGATTTGATCAATAAATTACTATCCTAAAATCTAATTCTATCTAAGAAAACACATGCAAGCATGAGCGCGCGTGTGTGTATATAGGAGCGTTGATGGGTAGGTGTGTGTGTGTGTGTGTGAGTGAGAGAGAAAGAGTTTAGATGGCGGACGTGACTATGGGAGGAAGTCATGTCACGTGAGAACCAAATGGCGTATGTGACTGCGGTGTTTCGCTTAAACAATAGCAAGATGGTGCCACCTAGGAGTCGACGTCTCTGCACTCACCCAATTCAATGTATCAAACACACGTGTCTGATGGTAGGTGACGAGGGGCAGAGTGGCGCTGTGTCCCACAGTATCTGACCGTCAGATATGTAAGAGAGGTGTGTGTGTTGTGTATATGTGTGTGTGTGTGTGTGTGTGTGGGTTAGTACCAAGAGAGGGAAGAAAGAGGAGGAGGAGAGCCCCACGACCATGATGGGAGATAAGCAATTACTCTATTCACAGAGAGCGCATGTACGGACGGTAGTCTGTACGCATGTTGTCTGGTTTGTTTACTGACAAAGCTCCTTACTTTTCACTTGCAGTGGCACAAACCCAGCAGTCCTGAGTGGGACAAACACAAGACAGTCTAGCGTGGTGAACACAACTAAACAGACAGCAAACTTCAAATACTCCTCGAGTATAGCAGAACAAATGGACTCGGCAGTCCATCAATTCACAACAAACAACAACACAAGCAATAAAGCTTAAAAAGCTAAAGCTAACAACACACAATATAACACTGTCTCTGCCCAGACGCCACTTACTTGGTCACTTCAGAGAGCGAGTAGCGTGTATGTTTCAGTCAGTCTTTTGGGTCTGGCTTGGTTCCACAGCTCAGACACTGACGGGGCCATCTTCACGCTCTGTCGGTGGGTTTGATGGCAGCTGATCCTCAGTGGGCGATGCAGAGAAAACTCGACTCAGCTAAAAACGAGGTAGTTCTTCATCTCTGTCGAGAAATCCTTTCACCCTTCTGCAGGCAAACTGAAAGTACTGGGTTGCAGCAGCGGTCTGTCTCGGATCTGGTGATTGTGTTTGGATGAAAACGGGCGAAGTCTCAGCTTGTCCAGTGAGGGGAGAATCTTCTAGTTGGTGGGGAAAAAGGTACATGTGCACGGGGTTACCTCCTTTAGTGAACTGGCTCACAGAGAAAGCAAAGCTTCCTCTGGTGCAGTTACAATGGAAAGGCGGAGCTGCGGTGACATCACGGCTGCATTGCCATCACTCCCAGAGGTGTTGGCGCGCCACTGCCAATGAGAGACGATTTCACACCAAGGTGTGAACTGAGCAAAGCATGTTGGGAGATGGAGTCCGTTTTGGACTCTTTTTGTTTGACTTGGCACCCTTCCTTGTTATCAGGCATTGTGACTGCAGGCCTGCCTTTGTCTCATGCACATGGAGTATGAGGCCCAACACTTTGGGCCTCATAAAACATAAAAGTTAAAATTATTCTTAGTAGTCTATTTGTAACACTTGAACAAACAACTATAATTTAAGGCTTTCAACAGTCCAGGGGTGTTGTTTCTTCTGTTAGTTATATGTAGGCCTACTCACTACCTTTTGAGTATCTGTTGTTTGTAGATTTTCCTACTGTTTCTTCTCTCCTTGCAACAAGCTCCTGCTAACTCCTGCTAGCTTGCTTTCCTGTTGTCGTTCATCTTGTCTTTAAGTTGTCCAAAGTTTTACTTTGTTCTTCTCGATTTAAAATGACAAAAATACATGCAAATCTAGGAGCTCATGTAATACATGTCTTCCCTCTTTAGAATTCTGGACTTTATGTGAAAACGTTTTTGGGCCCATTGAAATAAATGAGAAATCATAAAGAAAAACTTCGAAAAAAACTGATCAAACCCACCCCTCTTTAGAGCCACACCACTTAGTCGCACAAACATGATTAAAAGTTTAAATGGGTCACAAGACTTGGAACTCTGTTGGACTAAAGACACTTTTTGATAGCCACTATGGTTTTTATGAAATCACAAGTTACATTTTATGACATTTTTGGACACTTTCAGATTTTATAGTGATTTTATAATGGGTGTGTATTGTGTAATGTTCAGACCTCACTCTCTCACTCACTCACCCACACACTCACTCATCCACACACTCTCTCACTCATCCACACATTCTCTCTGTCTCTCTCACACACACACACACACACACACACACACACACACACACACACACACACACACACACACACGCACTCACTTACTTGTCTGTCATGTGTCCAACACTGATCAATTGCAAGGGACGGTGAAGTATGTTGACCCATTCACATAAATTGTCAATATGCAGAGTGCAAGTCTGCCAGTCTGAAATGTGTTGGGTCTCATCGGCTGACCACATGTCTCAAGACTCTAAGGCCCTGTTTACACCAGGCATTAACATGCATCTCAGGTGACCTGATCACAAGTGGACAGCTCTAAGTACAGGTGTGAACGCACCCAAGACGCATTGAGGACGCATTGAGATCCGATCACTCAGACCACATTCGGAGTTTGTCTGGGCCGCATGTGGCCACATTCATTTAGCAGTGTAAATGCAGTGTGTCCTGGGCCACATTGAAGGACGCCTATTCAACTGATGTCCTCTGTTTTCTGACAGATTAGGCACAGGAATTGCATTCTGGTCTGTGAACCCTCCGGCCAAAGCTGTGTTCAACTTGTTTGATAACAGGATAAAGAAATGCATTATTTTGTTTTTTCATGTGAGTTAAAAAAATGTATTCCACTTCCTGTTTTTTTCCTGTTTTTCCCGTTCCCCTAATCCATTTTCCTTGTCAAACTGACAACTGGAATAGAAATTAAACCAAAACCAGAAAATAACTTGTTTTTTGCTTATCTGTCTAAAAAATATTTCAGAAGCTAAATGTTTAATTCTGTTTCCCCTTGGATAGTTTCCTCTGTCCTGTCAATAGTTTTTAGCATTGAGCTGCTAACTCTGAAAATGAAGGGCGGCCTCCTCAGTGACCTGGGCCCTCTGACCTGCAGGACTGGAGCACTGACTAAGCCATCATTCAGCCTTGGAGCAAAACTCTTTTCGGCCTGATTCACCCACAGATTCAGCAACTAAAAAGCAGCATGCCACAAAGCATCTCTCTCACTCCATTGACTCGGTAACATACTAGGTATATAGCATAGCATAGCACGGCTAAGCATAGACTGTATTTTGTTGATGTATACGTACTGATTTAGGTTTAATGTCCACTGAGGTTTATTGTTGTGATGCATTTCCATTGTTAAGCTATTGAATAGTTGTGTGAAGCTTATGTTTCACACATGCACTCATAGTATGGGAGTTAGCTATATCCAGCAACTAACATATTTTGGCTGCAAACTGACTAATATCTCTCTTAACCTGGCATCAAATCTTACACGTGCCCTGTTATTATTAATTCTACCAAATAATTTCTATTGATTGTAATAATTAATAATTATCATTGACAATCATTAATTATTGCTGATAGCCAAACCTGCAGCCAAGACCCAACAACTGGGTACCAGTAAAAATCTCTAGGGGTCTCCCCCAAGGTGTCACATCCTGCCAGGACTTTCTGTTTGAGTTTGGATTTTTAGTTTAGTTCCTGTTTTATTTTGAAATGTTTTCTCCTTGTGTTTTGTGACCTTTACTTCCTGTATTTTCCCACCTTTGTTGATTACCTTATGTGTTTTACCTATGTCTCATTTCACTCACCTGTGTTCTGTTTGCAATCATTCCTTGTGTATTTAAGGCTAGTTTTCAGTTAAGCCTTTGTCGAGTCATCTGATCAGTTAAGCTTGTGCCCATGTTCCTTGAGTTTTTTCAATAAATATTCTACATTTGATCCCATCAGCCTGCTGTCTTCTGCATTTGGGTCCACCTGCTCTGCTCTCTTTGTGACACTACATATTTATTGTGGTGTACCCCAAGATTCAGTGTTGGGCCCCATTAATATCTGTCCGTACATGCTGCTAGGCTCTATCATCTACAAGCAGCTGTGTGTCTTATGCAGATGACACAGAGCGCTACATCTCTGCTTCACCTGATGATCTGAACCCTGCCCACAATCTTGTAACTTGCATTTCAGAAAATGCTGAGTAGATGGCTTAAAACTGTCTTCGGTAAAATAAGGACAAAACTGATGTTTAGATTATCATGGAACAGGCCAAACCAGAAAAAAACCTCATTTCACATCTTACTGCGCATTCTGTCCACACTACAACTGGCTAAGAATCTGGGGATCTTAGACAGTTATTTAAAGGTCCCAAGGTCCCGCATGCCCAGGTCAACCACAGGTAACGGATTGCAGCCTGGCTTGTAGCTAGGTAAAACCAGGGCTCTGGGAAAGACTAACCGATAGCTATCGTTGAAGATAGTGTTATCCAACCTTTAGAAGGCTGTGCAATAACAAATTTGCTATATGACATCCAACAACTGCACAGTGTTTTCTCCGCTGTCTCCCTCTCCTCTGCTTCGCTTTGTGCGTGTGTGGTGGGGCTGAGCCCTACCCTCGGGAGCAAAGAGCAGAGGAGAGGAGAGAAACTAGCGCCAACATAAATGACAGCAAAACGCAATAGAGACTCTTACACTGAGCTGGAATGAAGCAATATAAATTAGGTCAATAAATAAACTTATTTTGTTTCTTTCAGGAGGGATGGGATCCCTTTGGAGGGGCAGGCCGCCCCTCCAAGGCAAACGCTGAGTCACAACATCACAACCTTATGGAAGTTTCTGAATACGGACTATGTGCACTTCTCCCTGGACTGAGCGTTTTGATACTTTCACAGTATTTATATAACACCCAGACCTGCTTTATAATCAGAAAAGAAATGGAAATCTCCCTTTCTACAATATGGGACTTATAATTTTGGAAGCACAAAACCTGAATGTGAACAAAGTGTTCTTTTTACCACTTAGAGAACATTGCCAAGGTCACACCATTTCTCTAGCATTTCAACTGAAAACTTAGGTGCTGTTTACACTCGTCTCAATTTCTGTAATGCACTGTTCACAGGTTATTCCTGTTCAAAAATCTAGAATTCGATTTATTTATACAATTTCCTAGAGGAAACCCTGCAATTGCAGCACATCAGTGCCAACATCAACATTACAGAATGAAGGCAGGTTTGTGATTTCTGGTGTGTTTTGTGTCTCTTACTCTGGCATATTCAATCTTGAGAGTGCAGCAACCAGCATAGATGTCAGCTCCGTTCAGTGCAGCCTTGGCCTTCTGGGCACACTGAACTGACTCAAACCTGGAGGAGGCAGGTTAAGGAGAGGACACTGTACATTCCAACACACAAATACACAAAGCATGTAAAGACATACGCTCACACATGCAATAAGGATACTCCACCATGGCCTGGATTCCATTTCGCTTAAAGATGACGATCCTCAACACACTGCCAATGGGGTTACACACTGTGTACAAAACATCCTGGAATGAAAAAAAAAAAATCAACATTAGACACAATCCAAAACTTTCTAAAGCTGCAGTGTGTCTTAACCTGCATGATGTGCAAGCCTCAGGCCATTATGCATTTCATGAATACTGTATACATGTAGGTACTGTAGCTGGTGAGAGAGAATTAGAACTCAGTGTTGATTGATCTTCAGGGGTCTTTTTTGGCATCTGATAGATTCTTTCCTAGACTACACATTCAAATAACTGTTAGACATTCAGTAAATCTGTGATTCACTCTATCCCAGACAATGCAAACATACTTCATGAGAGGTTCCAACACAAAGTACTGTTTATGTTTTTAGTAGGATACTGCTGGGACCAAACGATACAATATTCTTTCAAAAGGGTCACTGTTTCAGATTAAGTGATCATATCATCATAGATTCTTTGTGACTTAGCTGAATATGCAAAAAGACCAAAACTATGATATACATGCTGCATACTTTTTAAATGTTTTTGAAAAAGGGCCATATTATGAAAAACCCACTTTTTCAGTGCTTGTGTATATATATTTGGGTCTCTGATGTGCCTACTAATACACAATGCGTGAATAATGCAAAGCTACTCTAGTGGTCACAGAATAAAATATAGAGCTCGAAATGAGCATAATAGGTCCCCTTTAATAAGTGGTCTCATATAAACAATTTCCACCAATGATAGAAATGGCTTGGTTACGTGCACATGGTTTTATGTGTGTGTGTGTGTGTGTGTGTGTGTGTGTGTGTGTGTGCATGTGTGTGTGTGTTCACCGTGGTTATAGGGTAGAGAGGGTTCTGTATGGACAACAGGAGGACCTTGTTGCCACTGTTGGGGTTGTCAGCATTGGTCGGCCTGGTGATTCTCTTAGATGTGGAATAATTAAAATACGCCTGTTGGCCTGATGAACAGATGGTTAACAATATTAACACATATGCTACATACAAGCCTGTGTTATTCTTTAAATCAATCTCATCAGGACTCAAACCTGCAATGTATACAGGCTCCTTGGCTCCACAGGACACACAGCGGTCAGCACTCTCCACTGCAGAGAACTCCACCAGGGCTTGACGTTTGAATGGCATCATCATCACATAACTGCAGACACACAAACATAAACACAGGACATACACATGCTGTTCATACAAAATTCCTTTCACTGGACACATCAACCAGCCAGCCATATTGCAGATCCTCCACTCTTTGTCAACAACATTTCATCCTCACTACTTAATTCTCAAAACAGCAGAACAGAAATGGGTAGTTTGTGTGCTGTTGTCTACTTTGAACCAAGGACTTCCCAAGCCTGATAAGGAACTAAAGAGGTTTACTACCTTATGTTCATTAGAGACAAAAGTATTAAAATAAAAAACAATGTGAACAGGAAGGCCTTTAAAGAAACTGCCATATCAGTGAAATGAGATAAAACGAGTCTTTGTGTGTGTGTGTGTGTGTGTGTGTGTGTGTGTGTGTGTCTTCAACAGTATGCTGTTTCCTGTAGCTCTGTTCAGGTGAATGAGTTAATGAATACTGCACCATGTAGGGAGTGTAAATAATAGAGAAGGAGTTGTTTAGAGTGGAAACTGGCTATCACAAAATGTTTCCTTGAATTATTCAGCATCTGTAACTATCTTTACACTAAAGCTACTGTGCCTTATTACACTAAATCCCTTAGTATCTGTGGCTGCATGTAGTTTTCTCTTTACTTCATTTGTACAATTCAACATGTTAGAGTGTTTGCTGTTAACTCTTAAAAAGATACCACATGTACAGTATGAAAAAAGTTAAACTATTGATTATGCTAATGAGGGAATGAGGGGCTTATGGGAAACTCAGAAATGTATCATTCAACTTATAATTTGTATGTATCCTTTTTATAATTAAACTTGCAGTGTGGAGCTTTCACATATAAACACACAATGCTGATGGAGCCTATCACCACCAGATAAATCTCTCTGTATTTCACAGTATATGGAGATTGTAAATCTCATTCCCGCGCTGGCTGTTTGGCCATTTATCGTGCGGCTCTTCTAGACTTTCCAAATGTCATTGAATCGAATGGATCAAATTCTGATGATGAAACGAGTCATTTTGCAGGTTTGTGTGATACTCAAAACAATTTATCAGCCACAACAGTATGTTGTATCCGGCATACTGGGACTAATCCCGGTGGGACGTCAAAAAAGTACATCTTTGGGCCTGTAGACCGTCAAAACATATCCGTATTTACTTGCCCTTTCTGTGTGCCTGTCATTCAGAGTGCGCATGAGAGTGCGCTGCATGCCTGTGTCAGGAGGTATTCAGGTGTTGCAGTATACCGCAGCAGGGTTGAGCAGAGAGGTGTGGGTGCAGGGTGGGGGGGGGGGGGTTTATTTGTGCTTTAGAACATAACTGCTGTGAAACAATTAGAAAATAACATTTTATTGATGTGATTCACCGGCTTTCTTGCTACCACCAGTCCCTCTCTTCATTCACTCCCTAGCTCGCTTGACCACAGCTGCTCTTTCTCACTTGCTGGTGCTCTCAGCTCTCTCACTCTCTCTCTCTCTTTTTAAAAATGAGTGGGGAAGCCAACAGAAAAGTCTTACTTTACTTTTAACATTATCAAATGAAGAGAAATGTCCTCCCCTCGTCCTAGTAACATCTTTGTACTCGGGCAATCACAGCTGAGCCCCCCTCTTTACTCTCACGGCCAGAGGGGGGAGACAAAAGTTCCACACTCCAATTTTAGCTTTTTGGTTGAGGATTGGTGATTTTATTGATGATATAGGTAAGTAAGAGATACTAGGCTCTGTGAGTATCCTTCTCACTCACTGAGACTTTGTCTGTGATACTGGGCTAACTACCTTGACTTAGCTTGTCTCTGCATGTGTATCAAGAGATGCTGTTATAGTGGCCTGCAGACAGAACTTGGGAGGCATGGTGCATAGATAGACCTCAAAGGGGGCTTGAGCACCTGCCTGTTTGGCCTCTTAGAGATGAAGTGCCCATTTTCTTGGGTGTTTTTTAAATAAATAAATAAATGAATTAATTCCTGTTATTCCTGCTACATCCACCGTGACACAACAATATGCTCAGTACCTCATATGCAGGGTTTACGTTAGCTGGTATATGCCGGCTTTTTGCCGGTATCACGTGGGGACAAAATGTCCAGTGGGATATATGTCAAATAAATGAATTGAATTAATAGCATATTAAATAGTCTAATATTGGGTGACCTATAAAATATGTTGCCAAGACAACTTAAATATAAACTTATAATATGCAAAAGTTTGTTTTGCCTCCGCTGTGAAGACATTAAAAGATTCACTGAGTGCGTGGCACGACAGTCAAAAGCTGGTGCACTCTTCAGCAACAGTCCTGCGCTTCCTAAAAGTCTTACCATTTTCTCTCAGGTAACGTTACATCCACTGGCACAGTGAAACAAACAGACCAGTCCGGAGCTCCACAATTAAATAATATGTTATTGATCATTAGGAGGCCCCAGTGAGAGGCGGTCGGGGAGACTGCAGCAGGTGGAGGTGGTGGCGCAGCTGCAGCAGCAGGCTGCCCACAAGGCTGCATTTGATTAACAGTAGCGAGGCTATTTGTTATTTATTTTATTGTTTGTAGCCTATATGCTCAGTTGGCAAAGTTTGTGAAGAGTTCATTCTGCTGACTACCTTTAATAAAATACATTAGTTGGATCATGTCATCATCGTGTTTGTGTTTTTTTGCTGTTTAAATATAGGCTATTATATGGCTATTTAAACATATGTCCGGTAGTTGTTCTACATGGCTGGAATTCTGGCATATTAATGGCCGTCAAAAAAAGTCTAGCATAAACTCTGCTTATATCTATAAGGTTTGGGGGGACTATTGTCATTGCACATCCAATGCAAAACGGGTATGGATACTGTCATAACTATTGCGACAGGTTTCTCCCAAGTTGTTTGAGTTAGTTATAAAGTTGTGAAAAAGGTATGCATCTTCATCCCCACAAGCTACAAAATAACGATGATCTGATACGCTTAAGAGACATGACGTAATTAAGGACATTTCCTCCTTTCTGCAACAAGCAGCCAATGAGGTGCATTCAATGTCAGCTAAATTAATCTGAGTTTCTAGTGTCTAATTGATCTGAATTAACTATAGTCAGCAATGATGTTGTCATTGTGTTTGTGTTATTAATTATTACAATAATAATTAATTAATAATTATTACATTAAAGTTGAATGTTAACTGTTTACTACATGTCATTATATATTTAGGCAAATAATTAAGTTCAAGCACTTTTTTCAGTACTTTTGGAGGGAGGGAAGGAAGGGGTGAAGGAATATTAACTGTTAAAATCTTTTATAACCAGTGTCTAATACACCTTATGTAAAGCTTTGAAGGATTTTTACTTCTTAGAATTATGGCTTAATGCATGATGTCTTCCAAGCCTCATGATGTGATATGTGAATTATATTAAACTAATTTGTTGGCACATAGTGATAGTGTCTTAGCCATACAATATCAGCATCTTCTTATTGCCCGTTATTATTGAAGCAATCATGCCTTCTATGGAGAGGTGGTAAGAGACAATTATGGAGGCGAGAGAGGCAGCCATGCAGCCAGAGGAAGTGCATCTTTGTCAGCAGTATTAAGCTGAGCTTCTGCAAGTGAGGATGTCAGTCAGAGGGATAGGTGAGAGTTGGGCTGGTTAACATGTGAGGAGAATTTACTAAAATACACTTCATTTCTTTGCATGTATCACGAATGGATGAATGTCATGTAGCAGTGTTTGAACCGACCTCAGTCATGGGTTTGTTTTAAATACATACATTTTAATATCCCTTTAACAGTGCTGCAAAAGTAGTCATTCCAGTCATATATTTATTTAGTTATTTGCAAAAATCGCCTTTTATGAATTTGGGCCTCTGCCCAACATCCTCTGCACGTCCCTGGTCTGTATGGCCTGATAAAGCCGATATGGCATGTCTACACAGAAGTCATAATAAAAGCAGCATGTTAGCAGAGCAGCAGCGGCAGCTAGCATTTGCCTGTGTGTCTATACAGGCACAGTGTTAAGTGTCATTCACCCATGTTTTGGAAGTGCTCAGGGCCCAATACACAATCATTGTAGTTATGTGTGTAAAATGACAGACTTGAAGCGTAAAAATCCGCCTTGGGTCATGGCTATGTACATATAGCGTTACATAGTCTGCAGCTGAAAGACTTTCTGACACGTCGTAACATGTAACACATCTTAGGTAATAACTGATGACTGGCTTAGCTATAACCCAGGTAGGGTGAACTGGTGACTCTTAAACGGCGGGTGCTGTCTCACCATATGGGTCCAAACTTCTCCAGGGCATCTATCAGGTCTGCTTCCACCACAGCCTCACACAGACCCCTTACATGGACCACAGGACTGGGAGAGATACGATGAGAGTCCTCCCCATTATCCTGCAACACACAAACACACACATCAACCACATAGTTACACACTTTAGATGTGTTCAGACAGACATCAGCCCTGCATCAAAAACTCCTCATTCACTTCAAATCAGACCACTGTGTTGACACTGCACAGTTGCCTCACCTGGTCCATAAGCCAAAAAAGTCTTCTAGCTTTTGGGTTTGCTTCATCGTTGTGTGGCCCACTGAATATGCGGAGTAGAGTTTCTCCTGAGTTCCCACTCAGCCCATAGACTTTATATTGGGATGACATCACAAACTTTAAAATTGCTTTTCTAGGCTCTAGGATAGTTTTATAAATATAAAACCTTCATGGACTAAAACACCATAAAGAAAGAGTAACAACTGATCTTGTTTGCAGTTGGAGGTGTCCTGTCAACTGTTTTACACACGCCTCTTTTATAATGGTGGTCAGTGGTGAAAATGCTTTTTGGGCTGCAGGTGATTTTTTTGCTGCACTACCACGAGTGGCCACTGGGAAAAACTGTCAGCAAGGCTGAGTGGCAGCAACAAATCCGTGGTCTGAACACCCACTATTGTCACCAGTAGCATGATATCATGAAATGGACAATCCACTGATTTATATAGCAGTTAGGGGGTGTTGTTTATACTAATGATAAAATCTCAAATGAAAGTTTGTTGAATTCGATTAGAACACTTGTTCAGACAAACCTCACAGAAATAAGTGATAAGTTTTGGAAAAGAGTATGAAAATGTTCTTGCATGAGACATAATATGAATACTGCTCAGGCTGTGAAAGCAGTTGTATGTCTTCTGAGGCTGTGGAGGAGCTTGAGCTAAAGTTAGAATATCTTGGCTTCTGCTACTTTGATTTTGAACATTCTTTTGCTCAATCTGTCTCTTGTGAGTCCCCCAAGTTTATGAAGTGCAATTTCAATTCTCTTGCTCCAGCATGCTGTGTGCCAAACCATTCATTGGTGTCCGCAGTCCACTGAAATACAATATGAAACATAACTGGCAGATAAGATAAATGGTCCTCAGCCTTTTTATTTTAAAAAGTTGGCTGCATTAATTAATTAATCAATTAATATGAAAGCATCTTATAGTCCTCTGCCTGTATGAGAATAACAAACTAAGGGGGAGGTGGAGTGTTCTGCTGTGTTATTAGCGTTATAGATCCAGCAGTGGAGAGCTTCCTCTCTGCTGCACCGTTAGCTGTCACAGGTTCAGGTTCATAGCTGTTCACCGCTCCACTAACGTTAGTCTTTGAGTGACAGCATAGAAAGTTCACAATATACTTCATGTTCGTCTCACAAAGGTAATTATTTACTCATTAAATCATAAAGTGCTTGTTGCAACTGCTGTCTTTTGTGAAGATGAACTCTAGCGTGTGTGTGCTGTAGACTCTCCAGGTGCTGCACTGCCCTCACAGTTGAGTTTCGCCTTTTCATTCTGTCAATACCATGTTATTAAGTAACATTTAAAACATCGTTTTTTGACGTTTGTGAATCAATGCAGAATTGTCCACATCCGTATCGGGATGCATCTTAGATTCAAATTTTTCCCCCACCCCTAGAAGCTGTTATATCAGTGTAGAGCGACTGTTCTGCAGGTAAATGGTAAATGGTACATGGTAAATGGACTGTACTTGTATAGCGCCTTTCTAGTCTTCCGACAACTCAAAGCGCTTTCACACTACGTGCCACATTCACACACATTCATATGCTGAATGGGTACAGTGGCTACCATACAAGGTCCCAACCGACCCATCAGAGGAAACTAATCATTCACACACATTCATACACTGATGGAACTAGGGCTGTAGTCTCCTGGTCGACTGGTCAATTAGCTGGTCATTATGCTCTCGTCCGACCAAATTCTCATTGGTCGAATAATCTCTGTGTTACTTTCATAAGGAGAAAAGTGCTACATCAATAGCCTTCCAGGATTAATCCATTATTTCCTGCGGCGGGAGGAACAGACTAACAAATTACCTGTGAAAACGGGGGTAGCCCCCCACCCCCATTGTTTTTACAATTTTGAACTTGCCCAACCTAATGGAGACTGCTGGGTCTAACTCAAGCGGCAACCTCCGAGGCTGAAAAATGAAGCCAATGCGGAAGTGCCAAGAACTGCAGTTCCTCAAATGGCCTCTTGAGGCTCCAAAAGCAAGTCAATCCCCATAGACCCCCATGTTAAAATGCCCAACTTAACAGCAGAAATAAACATGCTTACAGCCTGGTACAAAAAACGGTTTTGCTCTCTATAGCTAATTTCCCCTTTTATGACAACTGTACGGGGGGTGAATTTTTTTTATAACTCACCTGTTTAAATTTTATTAAGCCGTAAAGTTATGCATAATGAAGGACATGGCTACTCGGAGTGACAGGTCTGCCACCCGCTAGGTGGCTTGTTTCAGCCATTCGACCTGCCTCTTTGCCCATTTTGGATGGGCCGGGAGTTAGGCAGAGTCACGCACTGCCAAGATGGCGACAGCCGCAGCGGCTCACTTTGAGTTTCAAAACCGCTCTTCAGAATCCAATGGGTGACGTCAGAGTGACTACGTCCATATTTTTATACAGTCTATGGTCTAACTGTACTCAACGTTTACTGAATGTATACTGGACCAGTGTTTCTCCTATAATTATAACAACAAGAACCCCTGCGAGGCCAAAAAAAAAATTTTTAATGCCAAAAATAACGCCAAATATCCATTCATTCGGATATCAATAGCGTTTGGGAGTCTCTGTGCTGTTCCGATACGACATATGATGGACTGATACTAAGAGGACACAGGATTGTGTTACCAAAGCAGGAAGTGAAACAAGTACTGAAAGTTGTGCATGAGACCCACCAAGAAGTGGTGGATATTACAAGATTGATATTACAGATTGATTTTGAAACAGGTTTGACATAAGTTGGTTTAAGAATATTCAAATTAAGTTTAAGAGAAATATTCAAAGATGTTTGTTTGAGAATGTGAAAAAGAACCAAAACAAGACATTTCATTTGTCATAAGGTTGAAAGATTTATGTTGAACTGATGTTTAAGTAATGATAACTTTAATTCTAACAAGGGGAAATGGATGGGATTTCTACATAGGACTGTCACCCGAGGCCGTTTATTGTACCACAGAGCATGCCTGTCAAAAACTGCGTCAAGTTCAAATCAGTGTTACATCAGCAAAAACACCTGGGCTGTGTTTCATGGAGTGCTTTTTGGACTACTGTTGGTACTCATTGCTGTATTGCCTGTACATGTCTGTCTGGCCAGAGCAATCAACACTGATGGAAAACAACTGGGACACCAAGTGATTGAGCTTGGGACAAATGCTGGCTCATGGCCAGTTGACGCCCCTACAGTGAGTTTTCATCATAATTTAGTGGGATATTTTGCAATCTATTCCTCTGTCCTGCAGCACGGACAAGCCCAGGTACTAGAGTGAATCACCGATCCAGTGGACTGGTCATCTGCCACCCCATTTTGGAGAATAGCAGGTCTCCTCTTCATGCTGATCCTGCTCTCCGGAGATGTTCAGCTAAATCCTGGACCAATGACCCCTGGAGTGCTGCAATGCTGATTTGTGCCCAAGTGTGTCTGGGACTCCTCTGGTGCCAGTGATGAACGAGCAGCAACTTCCTGAGCCAGGCTTCTCCTTTAACAGACTAAACTTTGTTAACATGAGGCATGATGTCCCAATGAATAACTTTTCACTACCAGGCTGTGGAAACCTTGATAGGTCCAGTGTCTCTCTCACAAAACCTGCTGCTGACACCACTGTGTGTCGAAACCCTGCAGTGAGGAGGCAGAGGTTAATCAAAACCTTCCAGACTGTCAATCATGCAAAAGTCTTATGGAACCCGAAGCTGAAACCGAGGGGGCTATTCAGTGGACATTTTAACATCAGAAGCATTACTACAAAGAGCAATCAGCCAACTCATCTTGTGTCTGACTCAAATCTGGACTTTCTCTGTCTGACTGAAACATGGTTGAAACAAACAACTCCTGTGAGTGTGTTCACAGTGCCCGGATACCAATGTTTTAGAAGAGATAGACCTGATGGAAGAGGAGATAGAGGTGCTTTTTTATGTGAGACAACATCAAATGTGAACGTGTGGTTTACAATGCAGGTAACACTTTATCATATGTTGGGATAAAAATAATGTTATCCCAACGAATGTCTTTTAACATCATAGGTATCCATAGACCTCCTTCTGCAGATGACACTGTCTATGATTAACTCACAGAAGTCTTGAAAGAGTGCAATCTCAACAAAGAATTATTAATTATGGATGATTTTAATGTGAACTGGGAGGATAAAACTAAGAGGAAAAAACTAAAAATGATCACAGAGAAATTCCAACTAGAACAACTAGTAAAAGGTCTAACTAGGATTGCAAAATGCTCCAGTACACAAACTGATCTGATATGTACTAACAAAGCAGAGAGAATAACTAAAAGTTATAATTTAATCACTGGCTTATCAGATCATAACCTAACCCTATGAGCGAGAAAACTGACTAAAAGTTGATTTAAGACCACAGCAACTAAGACAATGATCCTTCAATGCATACCCGGAGCTAAGCAAGAAGAATTTATCAATGAAATTAACAGCTTGAACTGGGATGATGTACTATCCTCTGATGATCTGGACTATGGCTGTGATACTTTTACTCACAAAATCAACTCTGTGAGGGAAAGATTTAATGTGAGGATACAGATAAAATCTAAAAATAAAAACAATTTACTGTGGTTTAATGAAAATTTGTGGAAACTAATGAAATCTAGAGATGCTGCACTAAGGAAGGCAATTAAAACTAGAAGAGACACTGACATGCTGATTTATAAAGGTTTAAGGAACAAAGTTATCCAGGAGCTAAGAAAAGCTAAATCTTGTTTTTATCATTTTTATCATTATTTTTAAATCTGGAGACCGCCTTGAAGCCAGTAACTACAGACCAATAAGTATACTGCCAGTACTCTCAAAGGTTGCTGAGAAAGTTGTCATTAAACAACTGACAACATTTCTTAAAACAAGCAATTTTGGTCTACACTGTATGCAATTTGGTTTTAGAGCAAATCATTCCACTGAAACTGCTACCTTGCACTTAATAGAGCAAATTAAATCGAGACTTGACAAAGGAGGAGTAGTTGGTGCTGTATTTTTAGATCTGCATAAAGCATTCAATGTAGTCAATCGTGATGTTTTAATATTGAAACCCTCTAAATTTAACTTCTCATCTAGAGCACTGGCATGGATGTCTTTATATTTATCCAATAGGATACAATGTGTTAAAGTTGGTGACACACTGTCCAGTAACACAAAGTGCACAATGGGTGTTCCACAAGGGTCAGTGTTAGGTCCCCTATTCTTTAGCCTATATATTAATGATCTCCCTAAACAGTGTCATGATGTAGAACTACAAATGTATGCAGATGACACCGTTGTGTACACACATGCAAAAGCAGCAGAGTTAGCTGCTGCTAAGCTAACAATTGCATTGGAAAGGATCACATATTAACTTGATCAATCATGTCTGAGTCTAAATGTAAACAAGACAAAAGGTATGTTTTTCTCTAAAACCACGGTACAACCTCCTAATGCTGATATTTTCATCAACGGTGAAAAAATTGACATAGTTACTGATTTTAAATATCTTGGTGTGACTCTGGATCCAAATTTGAACTTTAAGAAACATGTTAAAAAAACGGTTAAAACCATAAAGTACAACTTGGAAAATTTTAGACATATTAGAAACTGTTTCTCTTTAGACGCAGCCAAGATATTTATGCATGCTGTGATTCTTTCCCATATGTCTTATTGCATCACATGTTGGGGGCAGGCTGGGGAAACAGCCACAAAACCTCTTGAGTCCTTATACAAACAAACTCTAAAAACTATGGACAAACTCTAAAAGTGCATTTCCATCACTGTAGGGTATTGGAGAAATACAGTTTACTGAGCTTTGACAATTTTAGATTATTCTCAAATTTGTGCCTAGTTTATAAAATTTTAAATGGTTTGGCTCCTCCTCCACTATGTGACTTTGTGTACACTCGCTCAGTAAGTTCTATTAGATCCTCCAGAATATCCTTTATACAAGATTGTACCATACCATTTCATCACACTACATTTGGGCAATCAGCTTTCTCTGTGAAAGCCACAAGTCAGTGGAATGCCCTACCTGATGATATGAAGAACTGTAGTTCTATCAATACATTCAAACTTAAAATAACTGAGTCTAGTTTGCATTGTTAGTTTCTGATTAACATTGTGGGTGTATGTGATGTGCTGTTGTGTGTAGCTTTGTATTTTGTGTTTTGTATGGTGTGTTCTGTGTGTTTTTTGTTTTGTTTTTTTTTGTTTTTTGTTTTGGTTTGGTTTTTGGTTTGCTTTTGTTTGGGTTTTTTTGTTTTTTTGTTTTTTTGCTTTGTACTGTTTGTTGTTGTGCTGTTGTATGTTGTATGATTGTGGGGCACTACGGATGCAATTTAGCTTCGAGCTAACTCCGGTGCAGTGCATCTTTAATGTTTAAAACTGCACACTGTCCCTATTAATAAATCAAATCAAATAACTGGATTACCTGATTTAGAGGGTGAGTGGGAGAATGACAGAGAAGAAAGTGTACAGGAATGAGAGATGGACAATAAAGCCAGTTGAAATAAGGATTGCTTCTTCATTGGACTACACTACACCATCTCTCTCCCCTTGTTTCCTGTCTGCCACTTTGCTACCCAATGAAGGCAAAAATTTAAAAAAAAAATCTTTAAAAAAAGAAAAAACTATGAATATGGAGCACTCCTGGGGACTCAGAATCAGGACATCTGGTTAGGGGTTAGGGTTTTACACATGTGAAAGGGGAACTCAAGTCAAATCACACACTTCTCTCAAATCTTTTCTTTTTATCTTGATTATCCTCCTCAAATATCCTGTCTCTTTTAAACTTTAATCTCTTCTGCTTATCTCATTCTCTTTCTATTATCCATCCTTTCCATCTTTCCTCTTTTTGTCCTTCTCTCTCTCATTGACATTCCTCTTATTCTATTTATAGAGGCAGATGGCTCATCTAAATGTTTGGAGAGGACAGGACATGAGACCAACTTTTCCTTCTATTGACCAACCTGCTGGCGTCTCCATTTGAAACATGTAAACATTATTCATGTGCACACATGGCGTGTCCAGTGTGCAGGCTTTTAAAAAGTGGAACACAGCATTTACATTTATAACTCACTGTGTTTAGTCCATTATACACAGCTGTGAATGGAATACCCTGATACACTGGTGAAACCACCTTCTGGATACAGATTTTTGTAACCTGAATAGGGAACAGTTAAAACATGTCATAATCACAACAAGAGAAAACATTCCTGGAAATCGGTAAGCTATATTAAATATGTATGCTTTTAACAACTTTCAACAACTTTTGACAACTTAATATTTTGAATTGGATTCAGATATTAAATTGGTTAGAATATTATTATATTTAGTATCTCATGGTTCATACCATAGACTTTACACCAGCAGACTTTTGGCCACCCCTGATATTTTACAGAGTTAAGGAACTGCAACATGCTTGTTGCTTCAAACCAATGTACCAATGAGACATACCATACGTACAGGTACCACATACAGACAGGTGACAAATTAAAGGGAAAACCAATATAAAGTGTCTTAGGTGTTAGACCACCACGTACAGCCAGAACAGCTTCAGTGTGCCTTGGCATTGATTCTACAAGTGTCTGGAACTCTTCTGGAGGTATGAACACCATTCTTCCAAAGATATTCCCTCATTTGGTGTTTTGATGGTGATGGTGGAGAGCGCTGTCCAACACGTCAGTCCAAAATCTCCCATAGGTGTTCAACTGGGTTTAGATCTGGTGACTGCGAAGGCCATAGCATATGATTCACATCATTTTAATTACTCATCAAACCATTCAGTGACCCCTCATGCCCTGTGAATTTGGGCGTTGTCATCCTAGAAGAGTCCACTCCCATCAGGATAGAAATGTTTCATCACAGGATAAAGGTGATGACTCAGAACAACTTTGTATTGATTTGCAGTGACCCTTCCCTCTAAGGGGATGAGTGGACCCAAACCATGCCAGCAAAATACTGCCCACAGCATAACAGAGCCACCAGATCCCCTCACTGTAGGGGTCAAGCATTCAGACCTGGACCAGTTTTTTCCTTTAATTTGTCACCTGTCTGCACATGTCATACAAGAAGGGCTGCATTTGCATTTAAAGAGTAACTTAACACCCCTTGAAAAACTTGTTTTTACTGACCTCGAATGGTTTAATTTCTCTGCTGCAGTGATGTAGAAATGTACTTCTGACACTACAGTAAAACACTTTCAGGGGACTTTCAACGACAGTTTGTTGCGCCATGGAGTATACTTCCCTTGTATCAAGACAATGTTGCCACATCTTTTTTGGAGCGTAGCTAGTACACACTCCTAGCATTGATGTGAAACTGCAACAAGCTTGTTGCATAGATTTAGGATAGTAGATCAGCAATGGTCCTGTTGAGTGGAAGAGTCTATTGCACTGCCTGCTATTAAATATTGAGCATGTAGCAATCATTTGTTTTGAGGAATTATTTCTTCCAGCAACTCCAGTTAAATATCACTAATTTCACAACACCTTTCTGTGCATTTTATAAGAAATTGCAATGATCACACAAGGGTATATTATTTTTTTCACCTCTGTGCCTTTTTAATATTGTTTTTACTAAAGTGACTAAGTTGTTCATGTGTTTTCAATGCTAGTGTCTTTATCCGTAAGTTGTGCAACTGAGTAATATAACGTCTTTTTCTCCAACTTCTTCTTTCCTCTAAAATACTTCAGTGTCATGTTCAAAGCCAGAGGTGCAATCTGAAAATACATCTCTCTCTCCTTGTGCTGCACTTGAGCCTGCAGAACACCCATTGAACAGCCGCCATCTTCTCACTATTCTCAGTTTGACATGTAGTCATGCTCTTAGTCATCAGCTCACACACTAATAACACAAATAGACAACACTTTCATTCCCCTGGCTACAGGAATTAAAGTGTCCCTGGTTTGAATTGAGTTAAGAGGTGACTGTGGCTAAGGGGCAGCTGTGGCTCAGGAGGTAGAGCAGGTCATCCACTAATCGGAAGATCAGTGGTTTGATTCCTGGCTCCTCAGTGTCCTTGGGCAAGATACAGAACAACAAATTGAACACCAAATTGCTCCAGATTGCTCCCGCTGTGCCATTTGTGTGGGTATGTGTGAATGCTGATGAGCAGGTTGGCACCTTGCATAGTAGCCATCAGTGCCATCAGTGTATGAATGTGTGTTCGAATGGGTGAATGTTGGCATGCAGTGTAAAGTGCTTTGAGTGGTCAGAAGACTAGGAAGGCACTATATAAGCGCAATTTATTTACCATTTAACAGACAGTCTGGTTTCTCATTCAGAACAAACCAAAAGGCAGAGTTGTTGTGCAATATTTGATGTTGTACTTGGTATTATTAGAGCTTGAAACCAAAACAATATCACACCATTAAGTGTTGACTTATGGTCAAATTTACCTTTGAGAAGGGTTACAGAACAGTCCCTTTAACCAGAAAGAGGGTTAAATAATGATGCCTAAAAAGTACATTAACTGTGGGTTAATGTATTTATAGACTGGGTCTTCTTCTAACTAATAGTTTGATTTGACTCAAACAATCTTTGATTTTTCACCTTTTTCAAGAGAGTCAAAGGCAACTGGACGTCTCTCATCGAAAAGGCTTCTTCAGTTCTTCACTTCTGGAAATAGTCTACCATGATCTGGGTCCTGTTCTTAATACCTGCTTAACTATGTTATTCAGATCAGAATGTTGACGATTTGACATGATTCTGGATTTTTTGGTTCTTTGAAGCTGTCTTACAATTCATCTGGAACTGTTGTCATAGCAACAAGTCCTTAAGCTCAAACCTGCTAAAGTGCAGCTTATTGACAGTGGGTGGCCCAAACTTGAACTCATTTTCAGATACAAAAGTCTTTCCCAGATTTATAACGAAAGAATGTTGATATAATTATGATTTTAGATAGGAACATGAAGGTTATTGACATAAACGCAACTAAAATACTTTATTTTTACTAGAAGATCAATGGAGCCAGGACATGTGTCCTTTTAATATGACATTTCAATGGGGATCATTTGAACACTAAAACTTGCTTGGACTCACTTTACTAAAACATGTTTATTCAATTAAAACAGTTTTTTAAGATGCTTTATAAGGTTTTAATTTTCGTAGCAACATCACTGGCAGTCTAACCACATTCACTGGTAACATGAGCAGTAACAATGCAGGAACACACATAAAATGAGACTTGAATGTCCATGAATCTAATGTCCCAGTGTATGCTGGGAGGGTTCCGAACACACCTACCTCATGTAACAGCAATCACATGATCAGCACCCAGCCAATTGTATGAATAGTGATCATGGTTTCAACTCTCTACTCATTTTGCAGGGATTATTTTAGTCTGATAACAGCATGTGAGCCTGAATTAGTTACACCACATGAAGAACATGGCCCTGTTCGAGACATTTAGCCAGTGATGTTGGTCAGTAAATTACACTTTCATTTCATTATTCTCATACAGGCAGAAGACTATGAGATGCTTCCAAATGAATGCAGTTAACCTTTTTAAAATCAAAAAACTGCATATTCTCACACACTTTTCTCTCTCTGACAGTGAACTTCATCAAGATCATTTATCTTAACTGCTAGTTATGTTTCATATTGCATTTCAGTAGACTGAGGACACCAGCGGATAGTTTGGCACACTGTGTACTGGAGTGAAAATAGGGCCTGATTTTCTATCATTTGATCGAGAATCAGTTTTGAATCAAGAATCTATTCTGATACAAATCGTGACACCAAGAATCGGAATGGGAATCAAATTGAATTGTGAATGTCCCAGCCCTAACATTGTTCATTTAAACAACACTGACTTATTAAAAATTATTACAAGTGCAGTGCAGAGTTCCACAGGGCTCAATTTTAGGACCAAAGTTGTTTGTTTTGTATATTAATGACCTTGGTATGGTGTCAAATTTGTTTAAGTGTGCATTACTTGCAGATGACACCAATCTATCTTGCTCAGGGCAAAATGTTTTGAACCTTGTTGAAAACAAAATAAATTGTGGAAAAAAAATGTTTTGATGTGAATAAATTATCACTGAATCTTCTAAAGACTAAGTTAATTATTTTTGAAAGCTGAAAGGGGAACACTGATGTTGAATATTAATTGATAAAACAGAAATAGAACGGGGTTATTATTGACAATAATCTGTGTTGGAAATCACATATACATTTTGTAAAAACAAAAATATCTAAATCAATTGCTTTCCTTTATAAAGCGAAGGAAGTGCTAAAGGAAAAAGGATTGCACATTTTGTATAGGGTAGGGCTGTAGTCTCCTGGTCAACTGGTCGATTAGTTGGTCAATATGATCTCATCCGACCAAATTCTCATTGGTCCAATAATCGCCGTGTTACTTTCATAAGGAGAAAAGTGCTACATAAATAGCCTTCCAGGATTAATCCATTATTTCCTGCGGCGGGAGGAACAGACTAACAAATTACCTGTGAAAACGGGGGTATGTCTTCACAACTTTGAACTCGCCCAACCTAATGGTACTCAACGTTTACTGAACGTTTACTGAACGATCACTGAATCAGTGCTTCTCCTATAATTATAACAACGAGAACCCCCGCCAGGCCAAAAAAATAATTTTTAATGCCAAAAATAGTGCCAGAAATCAACCACGTTTGGGAGCCTCTGTGCAGCGCTGTTCTGATATGCGAGTGTCGTTGCCTAGGAAACTATTGGTAGCGTAGCTCCGTTAAGGAATACGGCATTGCGTAATACGTGTATGTAGCTGGTGGGAAAGAGCAAGTGGCAGAAAAGTGACGGTGAACATGAGCAGAGCAGAGGAAAAGGTTAGCAGTAAGTTGTCAGTCTGGCAGTAAATGTACAGTACAGACTAAAGTGTAACAGTTAATAAATGATGCAGCTTCTCAAGACCAAGAAAAGTCACGTCTGCTATTTCCCCAAGTGCTGGAAAAGTGAAGAGGTTAGCTCCAAAGTTAGCAACAATGGGTTAGCCTAATCTCAAGATGTTAAACAGAGAAATAGAGAACAGAGAAATGTGTGGCTGCTGACTTAACTCTCATAACAATTTTTAATTGTGTTAAATGATTTGATTTCAAAGGAAAGGGTACTTTCACTATAGCTTTTCCATACATTAGTCCATGCAATATCATTCTCTTTCACATCAATAACTCATTTTCAGATACAAATTTCTCAATCTTTCGATTTATAATAAAAGAATGTTCTTCAAATGTAGCTTAGCTAATCCAGGCTCACAAGCCTTAACTCTCATCCAGCTAACTGGCTTCTTTGAAAGCAGTGTGAGGACTGATTTATCTTCAACAACAGTGCACTTATTTATTTACGTATTTTGAAATAAAGCCAACATCTGAGAGTTGAAACTATAAGTCATCAGCACTATAATTGGCTGAGTGCTTATCACATGATTGCACTTATATGATGTAGGTGTGAAGGGGGACCTCAACACATGTACTAGAGTACTAGAGTAATAAACATTTTATTCTTTGTTATTGTGTTTTGCACCACTGTTTCCACACTATTTATACATTATTTATTATTTTATCCTCCATTATTTATACGAGTGGTTATTATGAGTGAATACAGTTACACTGCCAGTTATGTTGTGTGCACTACTGGTCAGGTTCTTGCTAATGTGAGAAGATTTAATTGCACAGTCAATTTTCATTTTCAGTAAAGTGAGATCAACAGTCAATCTGTGATTTAGTTTAATTTACACAGAATTACATTAACTCCAATTTAGAATTAATTTATATAATCTGCAAGTGCAAGTTCATTTCATATTCCCATTATAATGGTATTAAAGAATTTGTGGTTGCATAAGTTTGATAACTGTTAGAAACTTGACATGACATATGGCATGTTTCTTGTGTACCAGGTATTTAACTCTTGAAGTTCAGGTTTTCATGTCAAATCATGATTATAGCAACAGTTTTCATCATTTGCATTTGCAAATGAGTTCATACATGGGATAAGAACTTTTACAACAACTCCAGATAAATTTTAAGACATTTCAGTTTTTCCCCTATAATTATACAGGCCTGGCGGGCCACCAGGCCAACAAGAACCCCCGCCAGGCCAAAAAAATATTTTTTAATGCCAAAATTAAGGACAAATATCCATTCATTTGGGAGCCTCTGTGCAGTGCTGTTTGGAAACGTGAGTCAACCTCTATGTCATTGCCTAGGAACTCTTGGTAGAGTAGCTCCTTTTAAGGAATAGGGCAGTGCGTAATATGTGCATATCGAGTGAGTGAGTAGTTGAGTGAGAGAGCGAGTCTGACAGTAAATGTACAGTATAGACCACAATGTGTCAGTTAATAAATGCTGCAGCTTCTCAAGACCAAGAAAAGTCACATCTGTTGTTTCCCCAACTGCTGGAAAATTGAAAGGGGTTAGCTCCAAAATTAGCAACAATGGGTTAGCCTAACCTGCAAACATTAGACAGAACGGAAAAATGTGTGGATGCTGCAATTTCAGTACTGACATAGTTAATATACATTTATGAATACATTTATGCATCACAGTGAGCAGCAACACTCACTTTTGACAAATTCATTACTAGCTAAGTAAGAACTTGGTGGTTAAAATTTGTAGCATGGGAATTTGTCATCTTGTTTTGACATGTAATTGCAGTTTTGAGCTCTTCATTGTGATTTTAAAGATGCCAGCACACACTGGTGATCTGACAAACACACAACTAGATACAAATCCTCAGGCACCATGTGCACCAAACACACCACTCTCACACTGATTTCATTAACAGTGTCCCTCTCATACTGCCTCATGACCACTCAAGAAGTTACTGAAGCCCCTCCCTGTCTATTGTTATCCCTCATGAAAAAAAGTTTGCCTCTTCATACAAATATCATGAAATTTGAATCGCTGACTATTTGCCCTGCCTTTCAACTGAAACTGAGGTTTTATTTCAGAAAACCAGGCTTATTTTCATTTGACTTGTTCTATAGGGATGTATTATGCATGAATGGATCTACTTAGTGTCTTTACACTTCAGATGATGTTCACGTGCATTTAGACTTCAGTAATTGCAAAGCCCTCAGTCAACACTATACTTTATTTGCTCCATGTCAACTTCACACTGGCTGCCACCACAACAAAAAAATATTTCAGTTTCTCATTATTACTAGAAAAGCATTTTGTTATAACAAGAAAACTTAATCTTGTTAGTTATAATGTGATACTCTCTCATTAAAATGAGATCATTTTTCTCATTTAACAAGAAAAACAACTTGTTATATTATTCAAGTCATGCAGTACATCGCTGCTCTTTATGTGCTGCTGACTTCTTCTCTGGTATTCAAAAGGAACTCATGAGAAATGAGTCATTATTATTAGTCAAAACTACAACTGGAACTGATAAAATGCACAGACTGACACGAGCACTGCAAAGTTCTGTTTAAACTGCTTTTCCCTTTGTTTGGGGAAAACCCATGTAATTTATTTGCTGATGCCATGTTACTATTGCTACATACTATATACGCTGTTTATACAGATCACTTCTTTGACAGTTCATGTCCAGAAGGTGGATTTATTAGTAGTTTAGATTTTGAATTCTAAAATCCTGTGGTTGGTCTGTTTTGCTTTGGTTGGTTTGTCACAGTAAAGGCTGCTATTATGACAAAACGTTATCGTTATAACACATTTTCTTGTTTAAACAAAAATGTTTTCTCGTTATAAAATGATACTTTTTATTATAACCAGAAAGTTTTCTTGTTATATAGAGAAACTGAGCAAATCTTTTTTGTCATGATGGCATGTATACACTGCCGTAGTCATCCAAATATTTTACTTCAAAGTAAAAACACACAAGATAATTCCAGTCAATGCTTAAGCCAATCTTACCTGGCTGCCAGTGGAATTGTGCAAATTAGACTTAATTAGGCTTTCTACAGATATTTGTGTAATTTCTCTATATAGGATTATTTTTATACATTATCTCATGCTGTAGAGTCATAGTGACTCAACATCAGTGACTATTTCAGTGACTAAAAGTCTATTTTAGCACTGCTGAAAGAGTTTTCCACCATCTCATGTCTCTTTCTCTCCCTCTCTCCATCTCTGTCTGTCAAAAACATATGCCACTCTGCAGAAAACATGCAAACCTCTCCACGTAGACCTGATACTGACAGCCAGGAAAGGTTACTCTACTGGAAGTAGAGTTAAAATAACACATTTTTTGAGACAAAAATCTGCAATAGTAACAATCTTTCCATGATTGGCAGATCTCTATTTGTGTTCTCTCACAACCACCAGTGACAGAACACCTTCTTTTTTTTTTTTTTTTAAGATTATTGTTGTGACTTCTATTTCTACAATTAGTCACTATATGCTGTAAAAGTTCCAACACGCAGGCACTCACATTTGTTAATCTTCTTTTTGTAGTGTCTTGTAGTGGCTCGTTCCAAACAAACAAAAAAACTCAAATACATTCATAAATAAAACAGGCCTTTACAAGCAAAATCAAATCAAAAAGGAGCAAAACTCAAATAAAAGATTCTTGTCTTTAAACACTCCTTTTTTTACATTTGTTTCTTTTATATTCCACTATAGTTATAGTTTGTTGCAGTGGCTTGTGGTTGAGAACTATTGCTCGACGGCATCTTCGAGCTACTGCCTGCACCTGATTCTACTAATTCACCAGGGCAGCACAAGCCATTTGCTCCTTTTTTTCTTTTTGCCAACCTTTCACCTATAGGTGTCATTGCTTTCTTAAAAACAAAACTGCTTCTTACTATTATTTTCTTGTCATTTTTGCCTTTAATGGATAGAGGATTGTGAAGTGGCAAAGAGAAACAAGGGGAGAGAGATGGGTACGACATGCAACAAAGATCACTGTCTGGGACTTTATATTCACATAATAAATATACAAATGTCAAGTAGATGGTAATCTGCATGAGAAATAAATGAAAGAAAAGAAAGAAAAAGAAAAAAAATCGGTTATAATAATCATCTGCTTATAGTGATCAATTTGACCCAGACAGACATAAGCGGTTTCCACTGTAGCACCAACACAGCCCCCTGCACTGCTTTAATGCAGGAATCCCTGCTTCAACAAACCTGACAAGCCCTCTATGACAGGCCTCAGCTGTAGGGCTCTCTGATGTAAGTATCCAGTAACTGTTAAAAACATCATTAGATACTTGATGTATGTTTTTCTCATACCCATTTAGTTCAATTTCTTTTGCTCTGTTTGTTCGGGGGGGGGTTTTTTGTGATCTTGTGTTTAAATTGTAAACTCGTCACACTTGTAAAAGAGAAGAGCCTAGCCTCAGTGTATCTTTCCGACTGTAAATAATGTTTGAATGAATGAACATCTCTAAGTAGCCCATCTGTCTTCTTAATCACCCTCTAATGATCAGATGACGTGTGTGTAACTGTGTATGTGCATGCATGACTGAGTGTGTGGAAACTAGAATACATGTATGTAATGCTGATTACACGGCAAGGTGATATCACCTTCACTCAGGACCTTGTGTGTGTGTGTGTGTGTGTGTGTGAGAGAGAGAGAGAGGGAGAGAGAGAGAGAGAGAAAGAGAGAGAATTAATGTGCTATTCTAGTACTCCTGAATCCTGTAATGGTGAGACAGTGAGAAAGGAAACACAGTGAACTAGCACTGTGGTTGACAGTGATAGCCACGTGTATATGTTACATCTCTCTGCTGGAGCCAAAAAACTCCTCACTTCTCTATTTACACTGTTGGTTTATTTATCTGTGCACAGAGCTGCAAGTGCAACACACATTTATCTCTGTTCCCCCCAAACACACATACAGACCCCCTAAAAACACACACACACACAGCAGAGCATATATCTCTTTAACAACATCTGGTGTAAAGGTTTCAGGTGGTGCAGACGTGAAGTGTTTAGTCTAAGGAGTTCAGTTCTTCATAACGCATGCTGAAAAGTTGTAATACTTTATCTGGAAAGTCTAATAGAGAGTAGGGCTGCACAATTCTGGTGAAATCGCAATTTTCTCCTACAATTCTTAGGGACACCATTTTTAAAATATATATATATATATTTGGTCATAATTTGTGATTTGAACATAACATAGAAAGACCTGTACAGTGACAATTTGATAATGATAGCAATTAAAACAATACATTTATACAAGTGAATAATTTTATGATTGTTATTTACACTGTCAGATCAGATTCTGGTTATCTACTGTACAGTAACAAAGTTCAGATTTATTATACTTTTTTTAAATGTAACCTTTTATTTAACCAGGTAGTCTCTTAAGATACATTATCTCTTTTACAATGAAGACATGGCCAAAGTGGCAGTGTACAATAGGTGTCAAAAAGTTACATGAAAAACACATGAATTTACAAACAGAGCAGACTCTAGAGATGCTGAGGATTATTTTTTGTCTGCTTGTCTGCTTTTTGGACAGAATGTGCATGTTTTCTGGTGAAAGTCATACATTTGTATTTTTGTACCATTACATAAGGTGTTTGTATTTTTCATGTTTCGCTCTCTCTCTTACTATAAGTTTTAGCGTGCAGATTAGAAATCAAACTGAAGAGAATTGATATAACCCCTCTGTAACGAGGTTCTGAATAGAGCAGACTTTGGTTAGCTACCATATTAGAGTTTCTGATGAAACCAGAGCAGAAAGCTAAAATACATGATCCTGCTGACTTACCCTAAATTATATTACCCTTGTTGTCTGTGGAAGTTTGACTGGTGTTTTCACTGGACTGAGCTGTGGTCCTGAATCCACCCTGCATGCTCTGCTCCTCCTCTCTGGCGGTAGTCTACAGGGCCACTGCTGTAAAAACAGCACTATTTCAAGCATTTGGATAGTATCCAAGACTTCTATTTTGCAGGATCTATACTTCTCTGAGCTTTTCAGCCCTGCCTTATGTTTTTAGCTTTGTTATTCATGTAAAACAAATCAGCAATAGTCTTCTGCTAGCTGGGTGAGTGATTAAACAATGTTAAAAGATACCCCCACAGAATCAGTAAAGACTGAGAGGGAGACAGACGTGAGGAAGAAAACAGACGTACCATAGTGGGATGCTCTCTCTCTCTGATGATCTTTTAAATTTTTTGCCCAGTTGAATGGAAATTAGCCAAATTTGTGTAGTGGCCCACCAAACGTCCCAGTACTCCTGATGGCCATTTCATTGTTGCAGTCTACAGACTCAGACTGCTCATGATAAAGTCATAGTGATATATAATCAGACTGTCACGTTCATGTATGATTCCATAGTTCAGCCTGATTATAAATCTGCTGTGGCCTCAAAATAATAATGATAATTTTTTACATTTCTGCCTCCACTGCTGCTTGACACCAAAGGTTAGTGTCTAACATTAGGGCAGGTAGTACAACATGAAGAACAGTGGTCAGTGAGTAGCGTTTGACTAGCAAAGCATTTATCTTCTGCAGTTGTGACTAGAACCATATCTTTAGACAATTAGAAAAAAAATAACAATAACATAAAACAATTTAATGTTATTCCTGTAAATGACACTGGGTAGAATTTTATGAAATCTCAATCTAGTTTCCCTCCCTGGGCTTCATCCTCCCATCCCACCGACATCAGGTGCCATGGTTTCAACTGTTATCTGTTTTCACAAAGCAGTCCCTTCCAACCACAAGAGAGACAACATGCCAATGTGACGACATGCAGAAAGTCATGAGAGAAGTTGGTTGTCAGACGGACCGCTTTGTGGGAAAAAGAACTGTGGCTACACAACTGTCCGAAAGAACATTAAGCAACAGAAAAACCACAAGTATGTTGACATGTCAACTTCTTAGTTTGTCTTTGTGAATGTCTATGATGTTAACAGCCATATTCTAAGTATGCACAATATCATTGTTGAAAGAAAACACTCCTGTTACACTCATTGAACCTCACGCTGATGTTACTGCTGTGGTGAGAACCTAGAACCTATTCATTAGTCACTGAACAGACAGTAAGTTACACAGGTTATGGGTTCATTTTAGACTAGAGAATGTCATGGGTGGTGTACGAAATCCTGCAAATTTAAGTAATTTTTAACAAGTCCGTTCTACTTACATAGCTCCATCTGTCTTACACATATTAATGCTGAAAATAAGGAACTTGCTTGCTATACTTTTTGCACATATGTTTTCAAGGTTCTCAAGCTACAGTAGCCACTAGGAGTGTTGCTATGGGCAACACCACATCCTAGCTTCTTCCACTCTGTTCTTCAACTCCACATAAGCGGAAAACTGTTCCACCTGATGGCCCACCAGCAAAGCCTTCTCTCTTGGAGTTTCTCTCTTTTCAGGAACCTGAAACACATTCCATCTATGCAGATCCTGATGACTCCACCTATCTCCCCAGCATGACACCTCCAGTGAGCAGTAAGTTAACTTTGCTTGTTGTAGATATTTGTTAATCAGAGATCATAGGAACAATCTATTTCTCAATATTATTTGTTTTGATGCATTTACATTCTAATGTGAGAATGACCAAGACACTGCAGGACATGGCAAAGTACTTGGTCTATGATGACTGCCTACTTGAACTTTTTAAAATCTGCCCCACCTGCTCAAGAGTCTGCAAGGTAGACACATTTGTAAAAGGGACATTCCTTTCTGTGACCCAGAAGTGCCTGCACCAGAGTTGCTTATACACCAGAGAATGGAAGAGTCAACCACTTCTGGGCAGCTCTCCAGCAGGGAATCTGCAACTATCAGCCGCTGTCTATTACACAGGCTCTTCTTTCGTCCAGACTAACAAGGTTTGTAAATATAATGACATAATCTAAAAAAGTGTGTCTTCTCCCACAGCATAAAATCTTACTTTACTCGCATTTTCATTTCTAGGTCCAGTGCATCCCACAGTGCTACAGTGGGATGTAGAGCATGCTATAAACACTGTTACAGACGTACTTTCTCATGTTATTGCAATGCACGTAAGAACCATCACCAGAATGACACATCTAAATCATATGCATAATTAGCCTTCCGTGCTGCATAAATGGCAACAACACCAGGCCGACCTGCTTGAGGGACTGAAACAGAGAGAAACTGCATCTCTTGGTGGTGATACGAGAGCTGATAGTCCAGAACACTGTGTGAAATATGGCTCATACTCCATGATGGATCTCAGCACAAACAAAATTGTTACAATAACCGACTTTCTTAATTGTGTCAGTGCAATTATGTCGCTGAGGACCAGGTTGTGTCCAACTATTTATCATTTATTACAATAAAAAACCTTGCAACAGGGAAACTGTTGTGACATTTGGAGCAATTGAATTTTTGAGTTTTGAAGTCTGTACTTAAAAGACATTTTATGTCTGTTTATGATCCACAGAGCAATGACGTGGGAAACAGTGTCTGCATGGAAAAGAAAGGGCTGATCCAGAGTCTGGAATTTCTTCAAAGTTCTGGTGTCAAAGTGGTTTCCCTGGTAGCGGACCCATACACCCAGGTTCAAAAGTTTATCCGGGAACAGAAACCAGATATTGACCACTTTTATGATATGTGGCATTTATGTAAAGGTAGGATCATTTGGAAAATGTCGTTTATTGATTATTTGTAGCACGGCTAATCCTGTGCAACATTAACACCCCATTTGTAAAAAAATATATTTAATCTTTTAATACTGTTCTCAGCACTCAACTAGAAGATGGATGCAATCTCCAAGGAGAAGAACTGCAAGGAGTTAAAACAGTGGCAAAAGAGCATCACAAATCACCTCTACTGATCAGCATCTGGTTCATCCAATGGAGAGGAAACAGTGGCAAAGTGGACATCTCTTCTCAACATTTAATTAGAATCCTGTAATATACTTCTAACTGCTATGCACTCTTCATCTTTTGTGTATTTGTTCTCTAACGACAAAGGCCACCTACAAGCTGGAGAAGATTCTAATGAACAAGCGTGTTCTTGGTGATGTGAAAAAGCTGAGCCCTCTCTTCCAAACATCTGCCTTGGAGGAGTCTGATTCTGCGATTTATGCCGAAAAATGTGGCATCCTCATACCTAGGGATGCTCTGCGGGTTAATTGTATAGTAATCACGTTATCAGTATTGTGTAGGAAATAACATACAACGCATTCAACTCACGATTAGACCATGGAGACTGGGTATTCGTTTTTGTGGCAATATTAAAAAGTCATATTGGAGTGTGTGTTTTACAATATTGTGTAGTAACAGGGCTCCAGAGTGCTACCATTACACTTGCATATTATGTCATGCATATGACTTAAGTATGTGTGTCAAAATTATGAGTGCCGCTGCTAAAATTTCACACGTGAATATCAATGGGCTACTAATGATTTCCACTCGCACACTGTGCAAGAACGATAACACCCTACATTATTGTGGAACTGTGTTGAGTCATCCTCCCTCTCTTCATCCTTCAAAAGACATATTTATTGTTGCTTTACGCAGACTTTAGACACAAATGCCCTCTCCACAGTCATCGGCTGTTAAAGGTGATCTGTGCAAGTGTTGTTTGTTGGTTTTCAGGGTATGGTTTCATCAACCATGGCAGTAATGGATATGTGGCATCCCCCAACATCACCACTGCCACATCTACCCCTGCAAACCTCTCTGTGATATTAGGGAACAGTGTACCACTCTGACCCCTCTCGTACAAGGATGAATTGCCGAACACTCAGCATGGTGTCATGGACTTTGCCCGGCCAACCCACATTGATGTCCCAGAACCGAAATCAATGGTCTACCACATTTTGCAGGACGATAGAATAGAAACCTTTACAGTTATAGTAGTCTGCAGGGGTGTCAGGTGGAGCTAAAATCCCAATATGATTCCCATCTATAGCCCCACTACATTGCGGGAAACCCCACCGGTCTCGGAAACCTTGAATAATAACCTTGATTTCATGTTCAGAGGGTGTTCTGAGGGAAAGTAAATTCTTCACAATTACAGAGACTACATGATTGGCTGTAGTGACTGCAGTGGACTGGCCAATCCCAAATAAATGGGAGATGGTTCTGAACTCAACATTTGCGGCCAGTCTTCAGACACATATCACCACATATTGCACCACAGGCACCAGTTTCCTGAATGTGGTTGTCTCTCTTTGAAGGTGTGGCCAGAGGTTGTTGCAAGAATGTGGTATTTCTCACCCTAAAATTTATCTTGCATTCATAATCTGTCCAGCTGGTGACAACATGCTCCCACCACATTCTCTGCTGAATCCAGATGCTCCTGAGGCAGAATGGAGAAGTAAAATTAACTGTAAGTTAAATGATGCATAGACTATTACCTTACAGCTGACAAATTCAGAGGCATTTGGATTTACTCTGTTGTGTAGCTAAATTATTTTTATGACACTGAAAATCACTGTATTGTATAATCGATCAATCTATAAGGCATGTGAGAGCGCCATGTATCACCGCGCCAAAAACAACTCCAAATAAGCCACAAAGTGAGTACAATCATGAAGACAGACTCCATTCTGCTGTGCGAGAGCGCTTTTCTTCAACACAAAAAGTTGCATCATGATGACGTGCTTGGGCAAGGTGAGCGCAGGCCAGCGGGGTACATGAGAAACACTGCACTTGCTACATGACAAATCAAACCACATCTTTCACTTAATCAGCTTTCAGCATACCATGTCATTCTACAATATTTATCTTGAAGTTCACAAGTAATTTCATCAGGGTTTCACTTCTCTTTTCATCTCCTCAGCTTATTTACGTTACTTCTAGCTTTAATAGGGCTCACCTTGACTGATACAGGGGATGTTAAAATGATTGATGAAAGTGGTGACAGATGATGAAAATCTAATTTAATCAAATCATCACTGAACTTACTCATCATCACTTATCAAATCTCTTAAGATACATCACTCAAGTTTTCAATTCATGTCAATAACTGTGACTTCCTTTTTTACCACATTTGCCGGTTCTATCTACACTGGCCTATTTCTAACCCTGACCTCAGATCAGTGATACTGACACTCAACAGTTATAGATGGATTTTCACACACTTTTAGAAAACACATGAAAAATAAATACGTTTTAAAGCACACAGTGAAAAGATGTAACCTACAGACCTCTACAAGTCATTTTGACAAGATGCAGAGTAAAGAAGTTTTTTACTGTAAATTGGCATGGTGTATGCTCTGGGTTTTAGAGCACATGTCTGTACATGATGACACTTTCCACACATAAACATGGCCCTCTGTAAACTGTAAGTAAGAAAGAGAAAACTCCTCTGAATCACTCCATCACAGTAGGCCCTATTAACTGTATTGACAAATACAAATGTTCTATTTCATGTAACAGAATTGTCTCAAACAAATTGGATAGTGCTTCATAATGCTGCTGACAGTGGAGACGGTGAGAGGGAGGCTGTAAACTGACTTTACTTTAGATTATGCAGAGCAGGTCATGCTGACCAGTCCAACAGCTTACAATCAGAATATCTGGCACTTCCTGCCGTCAGTAAGTGCTGATATGAGTGATATCCTTACCTTCCAACTGCTGCCTGTCAGTGATCAGTGGACCAGCTCAGGTTATACTGCTGGGCCAGTGAGATAAACACATTTCACTAGAGGTGCAACATACCACAAAACTCACGGTTCAGATCGTATCACAGTTTCACAGTTTCGGATCATTTTTCAGATCAGCAAAAAAGAAAAAGGTGGGAGACAAAAATAACTTTGCTTTCTATTTATTCTATAAAACACTTCAAGCAAGGAACTTTTGCCCATGGTCTTAAATGAAAACAACATTCAAGATGTGCAATGTTTAAATAAAATCTTAAAATATATAAAATATTCAATACTCAATTGTTAAATTAAAGTGCAATATGAGGCATAATACCTTCTTCCTTTAAACATGGTAGTGAATGAAAAAATAGCCTGTGTCCACATCATCAAAACGAACTACAAACATGAAGACACGTCTTGTCCTGCAGTTTAGCTTGTTAAACGAGCCACCAAACAATTCACCAGGGAAAAAGTGCACCGCTAACGTCAGTATGCAGCTAGATAGCTAACGAGCTGCTCAGCTGCAGCACGTTAAACATACCTGCAAATGTCACTTCAGACCCATTAGATGCTGGTTTGGTCGTTGCTCTTCTAAATTCAAATGTTAGTGACACGCTGTCTGTCCATGACTTGTAGCTACAGTAGTTTGCTTACTTTGTCTCCACTGAGACATTCAATTTTGCAATTAATCCGCAGTTCACATGCGTGCTGAACTGTGGGGGCGATCTGTACAGATCAGTTGTGTCTTTTACAGGGTTACTGTTGCTCCACCATGTTCAACAAGACAGGTGAGCTGCTTTACAGCTGTCATGTGTTAACAATGCAGGTGAGTTAGCCTGTTACACAAGTACTGGTCACGATCACACCTCTGGCAACAAAGCTAAATACAATACTTACAAGACTACTTTTAAAAATGAAAGATATATGGGGCAGTCTGAGAGAAAGCATCTTCATCATGCATTACATAAAGACAACAGGTAATATAGAGGGCATTTAACTTACATGTGGCCTGCAGCATATGCACTGTGAGTGATCACTCTACCAACCCTGAACGCATTATACAGAAAGAAATAAAGCATTCTGGGCAGTTGCTAGGGATTTAGTAGGATGTATTAGTTTTTATAGTGACTCTGTGTGCTGCTACGGAGTACTGTACTTACAGGGTGCTAGAACGTACTATGTTTTTGTTGTAGTTAAAGGGGTACTACTGTTAGTGTTAGTAGTGGTAACAGCAGAAGTATGACTTTACAAAGATAGAGAGCTGTATGTATCTGGGGCTGTGGTTAAGTGTGTAAGAATATCAAAGTGGTTGTAGCATATGCTTTACCACAGCAAAAAGATAAGCATCGAGCCTCCTCTATGAGCCCCACGTTTTCATGTATCCTATGTGTATGTGGTACCAAAACTGTGGAGGGAGTGGTGCATCTAGAAAATGTATGCATGATAGTAAATCATTTGTTGTTGATTTGCTCAGCGACCGCACCAATTAACATTTATAGATGCGCTATTAAATGTACTCTCACGCCCTCCATAACAAAGCCAGAACATGTTTCAGAATTTTAAAAAGGAGAGGTCTTCCAGCTAATGAAGAGACCAAACAAAAAGTGCATTACATCTGTGTCA
The DNA here is from genome assembly GCF_910596095.1 of Thunnus maccoyii. Lineage (NCBI taxonomy): Eukaryota > Metazoa > Chordata > Actinopteri > Scombriformes > Scombridae > Thunnus > Thunnus maccoyii. Next base: position 30,552,950 of record NC_056546.1, read on the forward strand.
AATCCAAAACAGCCTATGTACTGTACCATCTATAAGGCTGTCCTCCCACCCACAGTATGTAAGCACTACAGATTCTATTGTTTGAGCCCCTGACTGTAAAGAAGGCTCTGCGTGTCCATTTTTATTGTAAAGCTCTGTTATAAATAGCATCACCCTGAATAGAAGGTCAAAAATCACAACTGCAGTCTATTGCAGTTTTGATGACTAGTGTGCTGTTCACTGAAATACACACAGAGCAAAATATTTTTTTATAATTTGTTTATTTTACATAAGAAAATGTCACTTCCTGTGCAGACCAGTTATATGATTGTGCACCAGTGTATTATCCATTTAACCAGTCCAGACTAGCAATGTGCTAGCTGTAGATTTGTCCACAACACTCACCTGTGTCAGAGAGCAATGGTAACTCATGTGATGAGAGCGTTTGTAGAACTGCATTAATCACTTAATCATTTTGAGTCATTTTTAATTAGAAATTTAATTCTCTGATAACAGCTTATCAAATGTGATTTTCTGTTTCTTTAGTCCTCTATGACAGTAAATTGAATATCTTTGGGTTCTGGACTGTTGGTTTGGAAAAAACAAGACATGTGAGGATGTCACCTTGGACTTTGGGAAACAGTGATCAACCTTTTTAACCATTTTCTGACATTTTTATGGACCAAAGAACTAGTAAATTAAACAAGAAAATAATGAACAGATTATTTGATAATGAAAATAATTGTTACTTGCAGCCCTACTGCACATTAGTTGTTGCGGTCAGCATGCACATAGGAGACAGTGTGTGGATTGGCATGGACACAATGCAAACCTCTTTACTGTAGCGTGAGTATGCACTGTGCAGGTGCATCATGTCATAAAAATATCATTAAAATAATGTAAGATTGGACCTAGAATGGGCAGAATGATAGATATCCAATATTAAAGGCCTGGGTTTGGGATCAGGAAAGAAAACCTGACCAAGACATCCCTTAGGCAGAAAAGAAACAAAAGAAAACATTTTTGACTAACAGCGACTCCAAAGAGGCTCTTTGTTAAGAGGATCACGTCTGTCCGCATTCAGTAACCCAACCATAGCGTTTTGGACCTCAACACAGTTCACAGCTGAGTTTCACACCATCAACAGTTAACTGGGAAGACATTTGGCAACCTACCTACAGTGTAACAAAATCAGGGAGAACATCTTTAACCCCAAATAACTGAGCCAAAACAGAAGAGAAGCATCTCTATATTTGGGTGAAAACAGAAATTTTATAAAAAGAACATAATTATTAGAAAATAATACAACACAATTTCATAGGCTATGATGTAATATACAGCCTTTCTCTCCACATTGTGCAGGTATACTGTAAACTTTATACTTTATAGTGGAATTGTTGTGTAGCAATGTTTAAATGGCATGTCGGGTAATTCATAGTTTTAATGTAGAAACTCATATGTAAGCTAGATCTTCAGGGTAGCCATCCTGTGTGAGTGAGCAGTAATGATATGCAGTAAGCTGTAGTGTGACAGGTTGGAGATGCTCACTCAGTGACAGCAGCAGCAAACACACGGGCGCGCGCCCACGCACGCGGACGTCTGTGATGCTGTCCTGCAGGGTAACGTTAGATAATATTTTTATCCTTACCCTCCGTCCTGCTCCGTACTGGCTGGCGCTCCACCGGGCCCGGTTGTCCGCCGCTGACTCTCCATTACCGGGGAGCGAGCTGGAGTCCGAATCTTCCCCCTCCTCCAGCTCCTCTTCCCCCTCCTCTTTCTCCTCCGCCTCTGTCTCCCTCTCCTCCGTTTTCAGCCGCTTTGCCGCCCTTCCGTACTCCCCTTCCTCTCTCTGGCCGGCTCCTTCTACCGTCGACATGCTCGCGGCCGCGGTGAGCCTGTTGGAGAGCGGGACTGTGTCTGGAGCTGCTCACACTGACATGTCCATGGTAGCAGTTCTCTCTTCAAAAAGCACCCTCCCTGTCTCGGTCTGTGTCTCCCGGTGTGTGCAGGCTATCTGTCCCCGTTAGGCGGCTCCACTTTCGGGTTTTGCCTGGCTCTCGATCGCTCTCCAACACCAGTGATTTTCTCCGTGTGGAGGTGTGAGTGGACTGAACGCATCCCGCCCCGTGATGTTTTCTTATTGGTCAGTCTGATCCTGCACATTGGAGACACGGCATGTGATTGGCCAGCGTTGATGCGTCAACAGACAACTCTCCACGCTCTGCAGAGGAGTGCGCAGAGCAGGGAATGGTGGGCAAGATAAAAACAGAGACAGACAGAAAATTGCAGAGAAGTAGAGCTGAACAGTTAATCGAAATTTTATCGAAATCGCAATATGGCCTACTGCAATTTTCAAATCGTAGGAGGCGCAATATTTGTGAAAGGCGAAATGTGTGTCACAAAAACATTTTAAATTAGGTACTTTGCTGCAAAGATATTCTGGCCTACACATCATGTTCTATAGACTTAAGAAAACATCTCTGTTTGGTACAGATCCCCGCAAAAAAAAATCACTCAATAATCATTTTAATGTTTTTCAATGAAAATTGGAATAAAATTATTATTCCCTCTAATTTTGCAAATTATATCACAATTGCTGAATCAGTCAAAATAATCGCAATTAGATATTTTTTCAAAATTGTTCTGCTCTACAGAGAAGGAAAGAAGACAGAGAGAGATAGAGAGACAGTGTCTGTATGAGCGTGTTTTGCTGCATCTGTGCCTATTTTCTCTATCATCCATCATGTCTGTCTTAATTTCTCACCAGAAATCTTTAGGCTTTACTAAAGGCACTGTCCTTGCTGACAGCTCTTTGGACATTGCTGTAACTAGGCTAGAACATCCCCCCAAACAGGTCAAGGCAAATGTATAGAGAACAATAATTGTTTTTTCTCTTTTGTCGCAGGAACATTTTTTAAAGGGGGTACAGTACTTCAGCCATTTTCTATTGAAAGTCCTTAAATTTGTGGGACTTGAGAGGGACAGATTTTTAAGAAGTGAAAATTGAGCAGCAGAGGCTGAGATAGCGTGTCTTTTACTTTCTATGTGGATCAATCTCAAAAAACGCTGGATCCTTCATTTCCCATAATGCAAACCAATAGCATCTTTTTGTTAGACCCAAAATGCAAATTGCCTCTTCGAAGATGAAAGACTTTTTCTTTTGTAGGGTCTTTCTGCTGCTGTCTAACCACCATTTTACAATTTATTTTATATAACATGATGCAACAGAATAGAGTACAACAGAATATAACATTCAACACACAGACTACATATATAATAACACACATATGTCCATATCCTTCTTCCTAAATCAAATAATATATTCTGTATGTCAAGCACCACAACTTTCTCTTGTTATTAATTATATTAGTCTTTATATGTGCCCACAATTCATTTGATCCTGTATGATTTTATTGGAATTGGAACACACTGCCCAGTGTTTGTTGTATTGTCACTGACCTGCAGAGAATGTGTGAAACAGCTTAATGAACAACTGAATAGAATGGTCATTTCATTTTCAAGTTTATTCTTAAAATGAATGTGACATTGGGGAGTGAGTCAGGAGCTGATTAACAGAGTAACACAACAAGGAACACTATATTGTTTGCTCTCCCATCTCCTGTGAGAGAGACTGTCTCTAGAGAGAGGTTAACTCCCTGTTAAAGCCAGAAGCCAGAGCTGAGCTCCAGCTGGATCCATCCCATTTACACCTGATTACACTGTGACATCCAGAGGATGTCCTTCTATTTAAGGACACCTCCGGAGCAGACACATGGGAGCTCATCTTTCTCTTCTCCCATGTCAGTATTCCCAGGGACATGCTGACAGATGAAGGTATCCTTTCATACAGTAGCTGGTTGATGAGCTGGTAAATTAAAAAAGCTGCATACATAAATGTACCACCTATAGTCAGACAGCTGGTGGTCCAGGAAGTCCCTAAGGCCTCCATTGGCTTTACACCTTCTGACCTGCTGTGTGGCCATTACCCCAAAGACCAAATTAGACATACCACAGGGTACATAAGCCTACAATGTCAGGTGGAAAATGCTCAAAGACTCATCAGAAGATATTTTTTTCATTGCCCACAGGTTTTATGCTCATCAAGTTCTGTTGATGTTGCTACGTTAGTGGTGTGGCTCTAGGGATGCCAATGTTGGTGATATCCATTCCCACTAAATATTCCATAGATTGCCATGAAATTTCCCAGCAAATATTCATGGGACAGTGACATTATGTACGTGGCCAAAAATGATTCTAGTCAAATAGCCACGACATGCACAGAAAAGTGAAATCATAAAAATCACTATTTATTGTAAGAGTTTGCTTCTATGTTAGCGTGTATGTTCTGTTACAGCAATGCTGATGAAATTCTGTTATTTCAAACCTCTGTTTCACCTCAGACAAGAATTTCCAGGAGTTACTGCTGCGCCTCAAAGGTTCAGACAGCAGCCAGACAATGGTCATACTCTCTCGTCTCTATGTTTGCTGAGTTGGTACATTCATAAATTGTAATCTCTGACATTTCAGCACCACCTCATTTGTGGTTTTTAGTTAAATATCTCAACAACCAGTGGGTGGATCGCCATGAAACTTGGTTCAGATATCTCTTCCGGATGAATTGTAATCACTTTGATGATCCTCTGACTTTTCATCCAGCACCATCATCAGGTCACAATTTCAGTATGACCAAATACATGCAAAATGAATGACATTCCCATCAGCCTCAGCTGTACTTTGAGTTTAGTGCTAATTAAAAAGTATACTAACACTCTAAACTGAGATCACAAACATGGTGAACACTACTTGCTAAAAAGCATGTTTGCATTGTTACAGTGGCATGCTGACATTATTTAGCTCAATAGATATATAGTGCTGCAATTCTGCAGCACTATAAATCTGCACGATCTGCACTCGACATTGCATAAATCTGCACGATCTGCACTCCTATATTAAGACATTCTGCTTATCTCTCATACTAGTTTCCTCTTTCAACTATAAATGTTTTATCTGTGCTCTTGTGGCTAGCTATTATTGAATTAGCTATTCCCCTGTTGTTTCCATCAGTGATATTTCAACAGTTCACAGTTTTTCTCAATATGTTCAATGGTCGCACACACCATAATGCATTGCATTAATTTCAGTAAAAGTAACTGTTGTTCAACATTTATTAACTCCAACTCCAACATGATCTGCTAAGTTGCAGTTGCCATTGTTTGAAGTACACAAAGAAAATCAATACAGTCGCATACAAACCCCACCGCCAACTAGCGTTTTGGCAGTGTAATTGCAGAGCGACGCAGACACATCACCATGCTAGTATAAATGCTCACAACAGCACTTGCATGTAGTATGAATCAGGCTTTAACTTTTTAAAACTACTAACCAACATGCAATATAATATGAAAAGCCTGTTCATTATTTCACGTAGGCTCGTTAGTACCAGAATGGTACCAATAATGAAAACTGCAGAAATGCAGAACTGCTCCTTTAAAAAAAATCCTTGTTCATGTTTATATACTGTCCACTTCCTTTATGACACAACCCTTGCAGAAGTCTTGCAAAATTACAGTGTCAGAGATGAAATATTTTAACATTTAAGGCAGTCACTGTCAAAGTCCCAGCCTTTGAACAAGTCTGTTATGTCAGTATAAATGTGTGTATGTTTTTCTACCTGTACTGTATATGTTTATGTATGTGTGTTTGTGGGGTCTGGCAGTGATGGGATAAAGCAATATAGTAGAGTCACTTCCTGTTCCTCCCTGTCTAACACTGCAGACATGTTTAATCTCCTCTGTGTCTGGTCTTTCCCACGCCGCCTGTTTTCACGCCAATGCTGTGATTCAGATCAGCTTTCAGGCAGCTTGGCCTGTTGGACAAGAGTGCAGATGAAAGATGAGATTGTTCAAATTATCCTTTCACTTAAGACTTTCTAAAGGGTGTGACACACACACACACACACACACACACACAGACACACATGCACATTAATCATGGGTGGGGAGTGGAAAGGGTAATGTGAGTAATTAAAGGAGCATGAAAACATACAACACACTTTGAGAGTGAGTTTTCATACACTGGCAGGAAGTCCATATTTAAATCCGAGCTACTGTTCTGGACACCACTTCACTTCTAGTCTCCTTGCTGTGTAATACTGACCTTGGCATTTCTCTAAATATATAACATGAATACTTGATAATAGTTTTAATGTAATGAAGGAACTGATAATGAGATTCATTTCTGGTAACATTATGGACTGCCTGTGGGTTATGGTTTAGTAGTAAAGAAACAATAGAAGAAGTTGGTTTGCAAGATTAAAAGAACATGTATCCCTATTAATATTGTGACACTGGTTTCAACTGTGTTGCCCAACCCTGCACGCTGCCACCACATATCACTGTTTAATAAACTGGTAACCAATGTAGAGATATTAAGAGGGGAGTAATATCTTTTCTTGGTTTTTGTGTTTGTAGTCTGGCTGCTGCATTCTGTATGCAGCTAGTGGGGTTTTCAGGCTTTACCGGGACATATAGTGTGTATGATCAGCATAAAAATGGTAGACAATGCCATACCTATGAATGACATCACCTACTGGGAGAGCATATATAATTAAAATAGAATACAGCTGAAATTAAGAAGTCATCAGTGGGTAACATTAATTTTAGTCAAGTGTGATGTCCGTTCATTGGAGATTCTCTGAGCACTACTTTGACATTTAATAAATAAAAACAGGTGAATTTTAAAACTAAAATCTTGCTTGCAATGCAGTTTGCTTCCAGAGCAGTTCCACATGATTCATGCACAGTCCCACTCTCCTCTTACTGTTATGGAGTCCAGCTAAAAACCACAGTCTTTCTCCCACTCATGCTGCAGGCTCTCTATCCCTTCACATCATTCCTTCTTTTCAACATTATTTTTTTAAGAGACACGTTGTTCTTTGGGCAGATTTACACCTACACGTTTGGCACTGACTGGTATAGATCACATTATTCTAGAGCAACAACGGTATAACAGTCATACAGTAAGGGGCAGATAGTGGGGATAATGAGTTAAAACAGGTGAACATTATTACAGGGACTTTATTATTATTTAAGTATAACATTAATATAGTCACAAAGGGAAGAAAGGGAATTCAAAATGAGTTAGAATCTCAGAATGAAGAATACAGACAGTATAGCAACATTTTCCTCTGTATACTCTCTATCCATCTCCGTCATTTCTGTTTTAGCTTACTATTCCTCTCACTCATACACACACTGCATGGTCTGACATCATGTAGGATTCCACTTCCCCCTGGCTGCAATTGGTCTCTGCTTAACGTTGTGGCTTCATGACAGGGAACAATACAACACACACACACACACAGTTTGAGAATGGTTGCACACTTCCTCATGACTGTTTTGCACAGCAACTTCCCTACAAGTGTGTTTTTTGGCTGGACCACAACAGCGGGCCAGCCCTATAATTGTCCGTGACTGGATGACTGACTGACTGACTGGCTCTGTTCGGAACCGCCTAGTAACGTAGGGGAGACCAGGGACAGTTGTAACATGGGACGGTTGTAACATCTTGAATTCCTCCAATCAGAAACAAGCTACAGTGATTACACTCACTCTGCACAGGCTCACTTAGAGTGTCTTCTTGCTTACAAAAAAGGAGCCACATTTGAAACTCCCAGAGAAAGCAAATGGACTATTCCAGTGTAAATATTTTTTGATTTATCAGGAAAATTGCAAAAAGTGTTACAACTGTCCCTGGTCTCCCCTACTATTCATACAAAGTATGATGTCAAATTGAGTATGTAGTGCATTCCAACTACATGGTATATGGATATGTATAGTATATGTGACAAAATAATCTCAACTCAAAGCTCAAAAATGACCTCATTGACAGAGAGATGCAGTAAATTATGTTATTCAGTCAGTAATGTAGCTTTAATAAAAATCCAAACTGTTAATAAAATAAAACGAAATTTAATGTAGACTGATCTGCTCATTTTAATACATTTATATTTATAGAAATTTGGTGATATCTGTACATATAGAGCCCCAGAGGCAGCGCTGTTGTTATGTTCAGTAAAAACATGAAGCTTCACTTTACATTTAGACAAACTAAAGTGGCAGCTGCAATTGCAATATTTCATCTATTAAAGCAACATTTATCTTCCAAAAGGAATTATATCATATATCAAAATGCAAAGAGCTAACCTGTAATCACTGTGATGGAATAGTGCATTAATGGTTTGTTTTTGTATAATCTGATATTGGTTGGTGTGTTCAAATAATTGGTCAAGTCTATGTATAAAATAACTGATAAATATGTGTTTATGATATAATCATCACATCAAAAAATGAGAGATTTGGTTAGATTTTGGTTGGCATGTGCTGATTGCATCCTTTTCATGACCAGGACAGGAGAAAGGAGAAGAGGACAGGGGGAGGGAGCAAGAAGACAGTATCAGATAGACAGATAAGACAGAGTTAACATAGTTTATCACAGTTCAAATTTGTCACAGTTCCAAAGGAACCCTTGTCACAAAGTAGAAGCAGAAGCTACGAGACCAAGGTTGGTCAATTTTCAAAACTGAAAGCAGTGGCAACATACAATCTAGCATATGACTGCTTCATCAATGTCAAGGCCCTTATTTTTTCTTAGGGTTTTACTCCTGCTGCTGAAAATAAAAATAATAACAAAGTTGAATGAGAACTCGGATTGCACTCATTTTGTTTCTTTTGATTTCATGTTGTGAAAGCCAGCCTACACACCTGAGGGGAACCTTTTGGCAAAGCACAGGATGTCACATCTTATATTTATTCTACTCTGAAATAACTTTTGCATACCCTTACACCTCTATTTCATACACAATCTAGCCATATACTAGGTTTTAACCTAGTCATATTAATAAAAAGGCTTTCGTCACTTAGATTCCAGTGTTGTCCTGTTCTGACTATGTATAGGACCTGAACTGTGATCAAGATCCATATTGTTTCCTCAATTATATTTGACAGATGGCATACCAGTTACATTTGGAATTTGATATTGGTAATTACAGTATACTAGTGCAGTACCCGTTCAAAATGTGCCTGTTCGGAATGGGCCGATTGCTTATTATTTCTGGAGAACCGCATATGTATGTAACAACTGACAAAAAACATAGCAATTAAAATGATAATGAATTAATAAATTAAATGGTTGAATCCAGACAGAAACTTCACCAGTGAGACTTAACAGAGGTTGAACCATAGAAGCAGTTCACAGCCTTCCATTGGTTGATTCTGCTGCCATTCAAACATGTGTACTCCTATTGGCTGGTTTAACTGCCTCCACCTCTGTTTTTTCTTCTGTGTATGCTTGTTCTTCTCGCTCAGGCACTTTAACTGAGTGCAAGCCTTTGTCCTGCTCAGCAAGTCAGAGCCCAGAAGCCCCACCCTGCTGTGATATGATGTTTATATCAAACAGTCCCTACTGCACTCAGACACTGAGCTGAGTGGCTAGCTATTCACTTGTTTATTCCGTTAATTAAACGTGTCGCGTGTCCAAAACAACTTCACACTCTTTGGGGCGGCTGTGGCTCAGGAAGTAGAGCAGGTTGTCCACTAATTGGAAGATTGGTGGTTCGATTCCCAGCTCCTCCAGTATGCATGTCGCTGTGTCCTTGGGCAAGATATTTAACCCCTAATTGCTCCTAATGGCTGTGCCATCAGTGTGAGAATGAGTGTGAATTATTAGTTTCCTCTGATGGGCAGGTTGAGACCTTGCATGGTACCCATTCCGCTTATGAATGGGTGAATGTGATTCGTAGTGTAAAAAGCGCTTTGAGTGGTCGGAAGACTAGAAAGGCGCATTACAAATACAGTCCATTTACCATCAACACTGCACTTCCTTGGGTCCTCAGCAATACACCCACCAAGTGTGAAGTTGAGTCAGAGCCCAGGAGTCCTGTCCTGCTGTGATGTGACTGTTTATATCAAACAGCCCCCACTGCACTCAGACACGGAGGTAAATGGCTTGTTTGCTCGTTTATTCTAAGTTTATTAAACATATTGCGTGTCCAAATTGCACCAAATTTGACACTGCACGTCCTCAGATCACCAGCAATACACTCGCCAAGTGTGAAGTTGATCAGATGAACTGTTCTCGAGATATGCGAAGGACACACATACATACAGACAGACAGTCAGACAGAGATTCCTTGCTTTTTAGTAAGATGAACTGAAGTGCCCATTCAAAACGTGTCTGACACATCCTGCCGTAAGTCTTGAATGTACATACCAAGTTTCGTTCACAGTACACAGTTCAATAGTAGAGCTTGAGTCTCTTAAACTTTTTCAAGTCATTATAACTACAGACATAATCCCACCTCCAACCACAAGGTGGGTTGCAATGGCAGAGTGGCACTGTCCATATTTCCACTTGTTGACTCCATGGGCAGAAGAAGCAAATCAATGTTGTTTATGAGGTATTTTTTATATATATTTCTTGAGAACTGCTCATCCAAAGAACTTCACACTCAACACTTCACTTCCTTGGGTCCCCAGCAATACATCTCCCAGGTATGAGGCAGATGGGATAAACGTTTTTTTTTTTAAATATGCGAAGGACAAACATACATACAGGCAGACAAACAGACAACAGAGATTCCTTGCTTTATATAGAGAAATTATAGAGAGAGATAGTGCATATTCAGTCTATTCCCAAGTATTTCAATTTATCTCCCCACAGTTCTTCAAAAATATACACCGTAGCCTGTAAACCTTTCATATGGATGTTTGGGGCTGTACACGTGAAATCACAAAAAATGTACGTTTCATCTTTACATTTGAAAATCAATCACTACTGCTTATATGAAAATAAAAGATCTACTGACAGATAATTTGATGATTTAAAAAGATGAAGTGAATTTTAAATTTGCATTTGAATTCAATTTAAATTATGATTTTAACTTCCATCAAAGGTGCATGTAATGGAAATGGCAGTTTTTAATTTCATTTTAAGAACAGCTGTGTTTTCCAGGCTTGTTTTGTGAAGTCATTTATCAAAACCATCAGGAAATAACATCTGATTGGCAGAAACAGACCATTCCTCCACTTGTGTTTCGGGCCAAGAATGCAGTCTGCCTGGTGTGTGGGCAGGATTCATATCGCCTTTACCTAAGACTGCAGTCAAGAATGTCAGGGGTGTGTTGAATTTAACTGTCCTGTCTTTTCTTGAAGGGGTAGTCCACCAGTTTTATATATAAAGGTCAGTTTACTAGTCATGGTTAGTACTACTCAGTCTGTGAAAATAGCTGTATGATGTCTGCTGCAGCTCTGAGGAAGCTTTCTCAAGTCTGACAAAATAATCCTGATGATGTCATATAGTGATGTCATCAGGTTTTGGACTTGGACTTGGAGATGACAAAGTAGTGACAGAAAGCATCTGTGTGTGGAGTTTGAAAGACATTGATGGTTACCTACCAGTCAGGGTCCAATGTTGCATTATAGGAATGGTAGGATCCAGTATTTTTGGAGCTTAACACATTGTAGGGACTAAAAGTCAGTATATCAATGTCTGCTGCTTCAATTTTAACCATTTGTAGCAAGGTTATTCCTATGTCACTCCCTCTTTTACCTGGCTGGTCACTGCCACTTTATGTCACTTTCTCCCTTTTTCCCTTTCTCTTCTCTTCAGATTTGTGGGCAGATTATTTCACTGGACTGCTGCACTGTACAGAAATCTGTTTTTGCCCATCAGGCTATTAAATCGAAAAGGTATTAAATCTGTTATGCTACCTCTTGTAAAGTAGCCATTATTGTCTCTTAGTAGTGAGAAATAATTAAGTACTTGAGTGCCATTTTTTTAACAATGTTGTAGATGAGCAATGTCTTAATATGAATGGTTCTTTTTTCCCACTGTCAATCGGTTAAGCTTTTTAAAATGTGCAGGATCAAGATGTGTATGTCGATGGACTTTTAATATAACCCTTATCAATTTATTTTGAGCCTTTTGTAATTTGTTTTTGAGGTGTAGTGATAATCCAGTGTACCAAGAGATGGCAGCGTCATCAAAATGACTTTGAACTAGAGCTCCACCTAGTGTTTGAAGAATTGAGCTGTCAAGAAAGATAGCTTGCCTGGCTAAAAATTTAATTCTTTGATTTTTTTGGTGAGGGATTTTAAGGCTATATTTTCACCTGATAAAAACCTGTTCCATATAACAGCCAAGCAGTTATATGGAACTCTCCAACTTTGACCTTAAAACCTGGTGACCTTGCTAATTTTATTTTAGGACCAAAAAGACCAGTGCCACCAATACAACAGAATCATCAGCATATACATACACAAATATATATATATACAAAAAAAGATTGCATGAGGCGGCTGCTTTTAAGTCATTTATATATAACAAAATGTATAGAGGACCCAGGATACCACCTTGTGGCACCCCACATCCCATGATTCTTGAATCTGAAAGGATCCCATTAACATCAACCATTTAGGTACAATTTGTTGGGTATTACTGGCCCCAATTTAGGGACAGCCCTCTGAAACCCATGGCTCTTAATTTCATTAACAAAATGCTGTGATCTGCTGTATCAAATACTTTCTGCAAATGCAGCATGACTATACCACAAAACTTCCTTTCATCTACTTCTCTTCTAATAAGGTCTGTTAGATACAGCCAGCATGTTAGCCTACTGTTTGAAATGTATTCATTCATCTGTTCCTGTACAATTATTTCAATTATCTTTTAAAAGAGCACTTGAAATGGATACTTGTCTGTAGTTGCTTGGGTTGTATTTGCTTCCTTTTTTATGTAGTGGGACTACTTTATTGCTAATAACCAAACCTGCTCCTGATTGAGTCCCAACAGTGGTATTTATCAAATCAAATCAAATCAATAATGGTTTCAGTGGAACAGGTAACATGTGTTGGTTCATGTATCAGCTGAGTTAGCCCAGATGCTCACACACACAAACCCTCCATTATTTTGATTTCTGCCTGAAAATGATCAAATATTTGGCTTACTTGGCCAGCGGATTTTAATACTGACTCTCTCACACATTCACTTATGTCAGCCTCCCAAGCCAGGAAAGTTTGTATATGTTTCTTTATGGGGTCAGATCAGGGTCAGCGTGTGTCTGTTTGTAAGTCAGAGGTTACTGAATGGACAGATAATGCAGATGTATTCGGGAGCTGTGATGTGGAAAATTATTTCAATAGCACATTTTATGACCGATGTTCAAATGTGCACGTTTTTCGTTAAGGATTACAGTTATAAATAGAACATTTACTTTGATCTGCACAGAGGGTAGTGTTCCCTCCTGGCAGCCACTTTGTGTCCACATTTTTTACAAATTGGATATCTGTCCTCAATGACAACTCCATGTTCATTTTTTTTGCGATATCCAAAATATTCTTACACTGCTGATTTCAACTTCTTTTTGGGGGATGGGATTGGTGGCATCAGTTTCGCTCCTCTTTGCCATTTCTTTGCTGCATATGTGTGTTGCCGAGGCCTGAGTCTGACAGGCTGTCGAGGAGGAAAGGAGATGCACATGCAGGTGAGATTCTCCGCTCCGTTGCATTCTTTTTGGTTTGTTTTACAAAACTGGTAATAAGCAAATGTACATGGTATGATAACCGTCACTCTTCACCCCATAGTAGCCTATACTGTGATACCTCTGCAACCCTACTTGGTATTAATGTCACCACTTGTAGATGCCAGGTACAGATAACTCCAGAACTGAGCGTTTAGCCTTACAGGATGCTAGGGAGATGCTACCTGTTAGCTTTTTCGTTGCCCACGCTATTCCTCTATTGATTTTTTTTTTTAACCAAAAGTTACAAGTGTCTTTATGATATACAGTATATAACAAAACTGAGTACACCCCTGTGCATTATCACTAAAATGTTAAATGATTCAACATTGTATCTTCTATCTTACAATAATTGTAGTATATTTAGGGTGGAGTGCATTTGTAATTAAAAACAAACAGCCTAGATAGACTAAATTGAAAATAAAGGCTGCAAATTAAACCTCAGTGCAATAAAAGTTGCATGAAGTCAACCTCTACGGACAACATCCAAAAAGAAAACCATTGCTCACAAAACAAACAAAATTGCAAGATTAAACTTTGCCAAAGAACATGAAAAGAAGCCTGCTGAATACTGGCAGAACATTCTTTGTTCAGTTAAAACCAAAATAAATTTGTTTGGATCATTTGGCACCAGGACTACCACAGTGACTGCATAGTGCTGACCATGAAACGTAGAGGTGGGAGTGTGAGGATATGGGGCAGCTGAGTGCGAAAAGTGAAGGGGAGATGACATTTATAGATGGCATTATGAATGAAAGTTTGTATACCCAAATACTGAATGAAAAGATGACTCCCAGTCTCAAGAAAACACACTGCAAAAATCACACAAGAGTTTTTAAAGAAGAAAAAAGTGAAAACTACGACCTGGTCAAGTATGTCCCCTGACATGAATCCAATTGAACATCTTTGGAGTATTTTAAAGCATAAAGTAGAGCAAAAAGATCCCTCCAGCAAAAGATTCATCTGTGAAGAATAACAGAACATTTTTCCACAGATCTGTGCAAGACTATTATCATCCATGCCCTGGAGGATCGAATCTGTCATCAAAAATAAAGGCGGGAATACCAAATATTGAAAAATAAAAGAATGGAGTCTCACTAATGAAGGCTGTACTGACTTTTGTTGCAGTTCATTCTTAAAGCTGGAGTGTGGGACTTTTGTCTCCCCCTTCTGGCAGTGAGAGTAATTACAAAAACATTGTTGACACGTGCTTACATCACAGGCTCTGCCGTAGCCTCCTCTGTCTCTACTGTTGCGGCTGTAAAACGGTGGATAAATTGTTTTGAGTGTCACACAACCCCCGAGAAATGACTTGTGTCACCATCAGGATTTGATCATATCCTTGATAACATTTGGAAAGTCTAGAAGAGCCACATGATTAAATTATTTTATCCCCATTTAAGTTAGCAGAGGGCTAACTGGGAGTTAGCTGCTCAGCCGGCAAAATTCTCTAGTGCTGATGAATGCATACTGCGCATGCTATATGGGCAGAGCATGGGCAATATGCATTCATCCCAACACCATATTAAAAATTCTGGTATACTGTGAAATACTGAAAGATTTATCTGGTGGTGATAGGCTTAATCAGCATTGTGTGAACTCGTTTGGCAAGGGCTTGAATGTAACAGATGAAGTTCTGCACTGCAGGTTTAAAAATGGACCTTTCATTTTAGCTTAATTAGTCAAACATTCAGTTTTTCTTTTTTAAATTAATAAAATAAAATAAAATTGTATTAAATGGACAGGATTTGTGATGTAAAGAAACTGACAGAAACACCATTCTACACTCTACAAGTTTCCACCCTCACCATATGATTAGCAACATCCCATATGGCCAGTTTGTGAGGTTGAGAAGAATATGTAGTAAAGAAGAGGATTATCAAACTAAGACTACAGAAATGTCTCTATGTTTTAGACAAAGGGGATATGACCAGACACTCATTGATCAAGCTGCTGATAAAGCTAACTGTGTGGATAGGGAAGTATTATTATATCCTCCCCCTAAGCACATTGAAAACAGGGTAACTTTTGCGTCTGAATATTGTACGGCATCTATCCAAGTCAAAGAGATTATAAACAAACAAAAAATCCTAGAATGTGACCCAAGTTTGAATCATTTGTCATCCTCTAGACCTCGTTTCTGCTTCAAAAGAGGCAGAAATGTCAGAGATATTGTCAATGTCAATGTTGTCAATTCTATGTATAAGGAACCTACACAAACAAATTGGCTTTCTCAACAAGTGTATGGAAATTATAGATGTGGAAAATGTGCACACTGTTCAAACACACTTGATACCAAGACATTTAATCACCCTCATACAGGAAAGAAATATGACATAAAAGAATTCATTAACCGTCTCTCTACACATGTCATTTACATCTTGAAATGCCCATGTGGCTTAATGTATGTAGGCCAAACAAAGCCCCATCTCAAACTAGGCGTTGCTGAACATAAGGCTGCCATTAGAAATGGTAATATGGATTATGCCATTGCTAGACAGTACAAGGAGAAAAACCATGGGTCAGCTACTTCCCTCAAATTTGTCGGCATTGAAAGGGTGCGACCCAATCCGAGAGGTGGTAATTTGATTAACCAGTTCTTAAGAAGGGAGGCGTTTTGGATTTATGAATTGAATACTATTGAACCTTATGGACTTAATGAAACACAGGATTTCTTTTCTGTGATATGAAAATGTTAATCATATGATACATAGTATTTGAGCTCTTTTCTGTGATATGAGTATATTAACTTTATGAAACACAGGATTTGAGTTTTTATCTGAGATATGTAAATATTAACTTGTATTTCTCTCCACAGGCTATTTGGACTCTTAGGGAGAGATGAGCCACTAGGTCCCCTGGCACTCACCCTTCCCATTTAGTGATGTAGAGGGACAGCTGTAGGACCTGTAGTCCATTCTGCTTAGGGAATTTTACTCATCCTATTCAGTCAGTTGTTTACGGGAAGTAATGAAGTTTAATTATATAAAATGGTGCAATTCTTGTAACTTTGTGTAACATTAATCACGTCATGCTTTTTGTAATATGTATATTTTCATTTTCTTACCCTTTGTAAAATGTTCACTATAATAACTATAATAATTAGTCATGTGACTCAGATTTATTTATCACACCTGTGAGTACTGAGCGAACCTGAAGAAGCTACAGACGAAACGCGTTGTTTGCTCTTAATAAAGTCACAGTAAAGTCATTACAGTGTGCGGTGGTTAATTTTGATTTTCACCTTATATGTTCCTGCGACCGACCAGCACCTGACTGAAAATACTGGCTGTGCATGGGGAGTTCTGTCCTAGGATTTGTAATTCCTTAACATTTTTGTGATACTGACCAGGTGACCAGTGAGGTGCTGATTGAGCTGCGCCATATTTGGCCCTGTTTACACCTGGCATTAACATGTGTCTCGGGTGATCCGATCACAAGTGGACAGCTCTAAATACAGGTGTGAACGCACCCAAGACACATTGTTTGATAACACTAACCTGTTCTCCTCTTCAAATCAGCATTTGGAATAGAAATGAAACCAAAACCAAACAACAAATTTTGTCCCATTGTCCTTTTCTGTTTTTTTGTTTGTGTCTTGTGAGACAAACCTACTGTGCCCTCTTGATCCTTTAAAATGTTTTAATACTGTCTCTGCGCTCCCTTATTTAGTGTTGACAATTTGGGCTTCACTGTTGGGGGCGCTGGACAATTGGACCACTTCTGCTTGCTACATTGACTCTCTTAGGAACTAAGTGCTAAAGTGAACTGAAACAATAACTATGTTATGTTGAGCTGCAGTTGTCTTTTAGTTCAATTTATGTTGTTACATGCAGCCTTAATATGCAAGCCACTCTGCTTGACAGACTGATTAATTCATGTGTTTGTCAACAGCAATCTATGCTCAAGTTTTTTTGTGCTGTGTGTGCCCGATGTGACTTGTGCACTTATTTAAGTTGTTCATGTGAGTTCTGGCACGGTTTGTGCTTGATTATATTGTGTTTTCTGGGTTTTTTGGTTTTCTGTTTGCTGTGTTTCCCCTCTGTGTTCCTGTGCTCCACACCTGCCCTGCGTCAAGACTCGTTACCCCCTCCCTGCATCCTGTGACTCCCCAGCCTATCAGTTCCTTCGTGTTCTCCTATTCCACCTGCAACTCACCAGCTTGTCAGTTTAGTTTGTATTTAATTCCTGGTTTTCAGCTCAGATCTTTTGTTCTCTATTCTGTTTCACTCTGAGCTTTGTGTTTGCCTGCACAAGTGTAAAATAAAGAGGTCATTCTTCAGCCTTGCTCTGTCTACAGTCTTCTGTATTTGGATCCACTGTCTCCACTCCACCTAACAAAAGGATCCTACCAGTCATGGACCCAGCAGAGACAAACCCTTTCCTGGGAAACTGTCTGGCACTGGGGTGACCTCAATTTGCCAGATGAGCCTTCAACCCTGTTGGTGAGCAACACTGCTTTTCCCTGGGCTATGTTGCCACTGTACCCACCAGATCCAGAGCGCGTCCAGCTGGCTCTCGTCAATCTCAAGTCTCAGCCCGTGGGCTGCTGGTGCCATCTCCATCCAGGCCAGCCCAAGCTCCAGTCCTCAACATGCTGGTGTTGACCCCACCTGATGATTAAGCCCAATGGACACCCCGCCAGCCCGCTTTTCAGTCAGTTAACCTTCGGCCTGCACCTGGGACTGCTAGCCTCCAGTCTACCTCTGCCCCTGAGTCGGCTAGCCTGCCTCATTGTGCCCCTCCAAGTCCCCTGGTATCCAGCTTCCAGCCCAAGCACTGGCCCCAGCAGCCTAGCTACCAGCATTCTGAGACCATGCTGCAGCAGTCCCAGCCTCCTGTCCCTGCTGATCTGCAGCAACCTCCTATTCCTGCTGAGCCACAGCAATCTGCTGTTCCTGAGCTGCAACAATATTCCTAAATTACAGCAGTCTCCTGTGGTTGAGCTTCAGCAGCCTCCTGTTTCCCTGGCTCCTCTGGCTCACCTGCCGGACTCCAAGCTATCGGCCACACCCACCCACCTCCTCCTAGCCCTTCAGCAGTTGGCTGCCTTTACCAACCCAATTCTGTACAATTGCAGTTAAAACCACGTCCCTGTCTAATTTCCTTTACACTTACCTGTGAGCTTACCTGTACGTAGAAGCTAGTCTTGGGTGGACCTGGGTTAAGGTGTGACTTAGTAGCCCTTAGTGCCTTATCCTCCAGTCTAGCGGGTCATACAGTCTTTTTAAACTGTCTCCTGTGAGTCACCCAAGTTTATGGAATTGTGAAACTAAACTACTGTGCTGTAGGGCCCCTTTATCTTCTGTCAGCATCCAGCCACCTCAGGTCCAGTAAACCAATCAGGTGTCTCCAGGACATTATTAACATATCCTCTATATTTCATCTGTCCCATGTTTCATCACTCTTACTTTTTTTTTTTTTTGTGGAAGTGCAATAACCAAATTGTTATCAGCCCATATCCAGATTAATGTGTAAGTAACATGCACTAACTATACTCAGTATAACACACAATATAAAATGTGTCGTTATCCGTTCTGATGCAGTGACAACTCTCTAATTCCTGTAATTGGAGCACTTTACAGGCTCCGTCAGAGTGCAGAGGCCAGGAGATGTAGCAGAAAAGTCTTTCATGACAGAAAAAAATGAACTAATTACTACATTTTATTAATTAGTATTTACAAGTATTAATTATTGCAGTTTAAATAATTAGAAATAGCACAACATAAATATGGTTATAATGGACAGAGATAATGTCCAATACCAGTAGGTGGTGACATGGTGCTACATGGAATTATTACTAGAACTAATGATAACATTTTAAACTAAAGTAAATTGTGTTTTGAGTCATTTTAATTAAAGAATCAAAACTGGCAAGACTGTGGTAACAAACTAACAAGAAACAGAAGTACCACGAGAAGAGTCAGTTTATGGTAAGAAATAAACCAACTGAAAGTGATCTACCTGTGAGTTTGGTGTTGTCACTGTTCCGTTTTCTGTGTCTGTGAAACTTAACAGTGTGAAACAGAGGCCTCACTCCTCCCTGCTTGAAATGCAGCTGCAGTTTCATACTGACTGTTTCAAACCCTGCTGTCAAACCAGGAACCTCAGGAGGTCACACAGTTAGGGAAGTTTCCCCTTATCTCTAGCTCTGGGGCAGTGATGCTCACAAATTCTGTCATGTCTTCGCTGTGTGATGGATATGAGGTTGCCATGGCAACACAACAGGTCTCTTGGCAGAATAGGAAGATGCCCTCTCACCCAAATCCGCCTCCTCACCTCCTGTTCTAGGAATAGTTAAGCTTTTGTAAAGATGCTGAACACACATGGGTGAAGACTCACACAAAGCGTAATGTTACATAACATCATGTGTAGAGCCTCTGACAGTTCTCTTATTCTTAATATTGCATAAGAAGGACAGACAGACCACAATCAGTCAAAGGAGAGGGACCAATCTGATGCCATAAACTTTTTATAAAATTGATTGACAGCTCAAGTGAGAAGCTTTTTCTCAATTAATCTAATTAATAAGCATCCATTTTTGTTCAGTTAATAAAGTATGGCATAAACTAGTTATTTTCTTCCCAGTGACACAGATGGTAGACAGAGTTGTGTCCTTAAGATCAGACAGTGGTGAAGATGAAGCAAGTGATGTGTCGGTATTCCTCACCAGGACGCAGAAGACAGTCAGGAAATGAAGCCTGAAAACACACATGCACACACAACAGTAAATATGTTATTTTCCTAGTATCTGTAATTTTGTTTTTCTAGCTATACAGAGTTGTAGAACACTTCATCAGGTTGAGTAAGACCAGAGTTTCTCAACCTTAAGGGCAAAACTTATGTGGGGTTGTCTGAAATACAGATGGGTTACAGCAGGTTTCTAAGACTGACATAAAACTGGTATTACATATACATACTGGGACAAACAATCAATATTCATTTTCAAATGTAAAATGAAAACATGGCCTAATAGTTAAATGGTAAATGGACTGTACTTGTATAGCGCCTTTCTAGTCTTCCGACCATTCAAATCGCTTTTTACACTACGAATCACATTCACCCAATAGTTAATGGTATGGTGCTTTCTCCTCAGTACTACAGGTAACTAAATGCTGTCTGTCATCTGATTACAAGTTACATTTTCTGACATGTTCTGATACATCTTCAAACAAATTTAATCTTCCTTTGACTCAGTATTGATTTTTGTCAGTGAAAATTTTGATGGTAAATGATTTACTGACCCTTAATAAAGCTAAACTTATAAACATCAAACTTATTGTTCAGGCACGAAATGTGTTTCAGTCATGAAAGTGAAGTTAGTCTGAAAGAAATTTGCCTTTAATTAACGGTTGCTTGTAGAATTATTGGAGTATTATTATACTGAGTTAAGTTAAACCATTCTCAACAATGTTATGAATCTCAGTAATAGTTGGATGCAACAACAGATTACTAAGTGTTCTCATCAATCGTCGTCATACCTGGTTGACAGCATCAGGCCAATTCTGGGTCTCCAGACAGAAGGAGCTGTGCTTCCTGTACCTAGCCCCGCCCTTTCCTGTTATGGAGCCATCCAGGAAGTTGGCTGTGTAGAACTGGACCCCTGGTTGGCTAGTTGAAACCTCCAGGACACGCCCACTGGCTGGGTGACACACCCTGAGATGACGACAACATCGTGAGATGGTGATGATACATGGTGGAGGTGCTGATGTGACTAATAAAGACATAGATGTGTCTGTTGTGTGTTTTGCTAACCTGGCAGCATGTTTCCTTGTCCAGGGGTCTCCAGGTGATGACAGACAAAAGTTGTGGTCAAATCCCGGACCTGGAATTACCTTTAGCCGAGAGCCTATCAGAACAGGCTTTCTTAGGTCAAAGGGTGATCCTTCCACTGCTCTGATCTCTCCTGTAGATAGGATGGTTAGATCATTGATAGGTGATTGTGTATGAAGGTTAGATAATGACTATATAGACGATCAGTTCTCAGAAATGGGGAAAGGGAGCAACATTGGAGAGTGAACTGGAGAAGTAGTTAGTGGTAGTGTTGTACTCACTGGATTGTACAGAGCACAGAGTACATTCACTGGGTATAAATAACTGATATTACCATAACACTTTCACTAAACTTTATAAACTTGACAGAGTGCCCCTCCAAAAACGTTTTGTAGTTACAGTACAGCAATCAGTCTGCTCAGTTTATTAAACCAGTCTGTCAGTTCAGGAATCCACTGGCACAGATTTCAATATTTTTTTTCCATATAGTCCCCCAGGGGCTCCATAGATTGCGTTTCTACTTTTCAATACTGCATGTGCGCAGTTACTAAATAACCATCATGACAGTCTTACTCATGTGATGCTGTCTGTAATGTTGATCTATTCAGTTGAGGCATTTAGGCTGTTGTTAAGCAGCGTTCATGTCATATTGGAGTTACAGTAATTACCAGATTCTGACTTGAAAATAGTATTCACGCCAACTTCCAAGTCGTAATTATGACCGGGAAACAAAGGTGCCGATGTATCCGACTTGGCACTTCATAATCTGAAAGCATTTTAAAATGTATCAGCCACACTAGCCAAAGACATTGTTCATGGTGATGAAACCCAAATATAATGGATATTGTGTTAGTCTAGGAGATAACACAGAGGCACCACCTGTGCTGAACTGCAGCCTCAACAGGCTACTTAATATTTATAGCTTTGAATGGTATCTGCAGCAACACACATCACTGGGTCCCCCACTGTGAAAAGATTGCTCCTCTCCCTTTCCACTTGGCCCTGGTTCAAATGACGAGGTACAAATGTTTTTGTGAGTTAAATTATTATTCAGTCCAATGTTTCAGTTAATCTCCTAATTCATCAGACATGTTACACAACAACAGAATACAAGATGCAGTTGAGTAGTTTGTTTCATAAGTTTATGTTTAGTCAAAGGGCTTCAGTCCTGTTGTGATAAAGTGTATTTTGTGATAGTGGGCAGATCATCTGCTTCTTGAAAACAGGTTAGCATCGTTAGCAATGAGTCACTTCTCTCTGTCAGGCTGAGGAAAGAAAGGTAAAACTGTTCTGTAATAAATGATTTAAATTTGGCGCACTTGTGTTGGTGTGTGTCTGTGTGTGTCCATAAATATATTATGTTTGTCAGCAGTGACAGGTGAGGCTGAGCAGGTAAAATGCCAGCCAATGGTCTATATTCATAAGAGGGAGAGTGGGTGGCAGATGGCTGTGAGGCTGAAGGGTGTTGGCTGTTGTTTTTTTTTCTTCAATTTTAAGTAGGTTTTTTTTTTGTCTCTGTTTCATTTATACTTTTGTCAATAAATTCCACGTTTTTTGCATGTGCTCCCGCCTACTGACCTGATTCTTCAACATCCCCCTAAATGTTTTGCCAAACAACATCTCCTGCCCTTTATATGGGTGGCAGCACAACACCAACCAAAAGCGTTAATAATTCTATAGAATTATTTACTGTATTGTGATGAAGTGATCATTTCATGTTATTGTTTTCAAATTTGTTGTCAAATTAATGTTTCCTAGCAAATTACCGTAATTAAAACCTATTAAAATGGGTTTGTATATGTGTGATGACTTATCTAATATAATGAATAACAAGTGGAACAAAGTTTATTGCATTAAACATTAATATTGTGATACATATTGGTATTGCAAAAATATTCTTACTGTGATACTGACAAGTAATTTTGACATATCCTTACTAGTTACATAACGTTTTCCTCATGCTTCAAACGAACACTTTATTGTTATGGACTGGCTGACAAAAATTGGGAAGTTTAAGACCTGGAGCCTCATTTAGAAACTATGTATACACACAGTTTTGTGGCATAAATCATGCTTACACCCATTTCCATGCATAGAATCAGATTTATCAAATTCCTTCTTGTACATGAAAATTTGCTTGTTACCTAATGGTGATCTAGCCTGTGCTGCGGTTGGAGTAGCACTTTCAGGGACAGTTTTGCTGAGAAAATGGTTCTGTGCAAATGTGCATTGTGACCACAATCTCTGCCGGTTCAGCGTCTGATTTACTAAGACAGCAGCTCATCATACAGTCACCTTTGACTGATCCAGGGAGAGTTCTGCAGATGCATTCTGCAAGTGAAGGAGAGCTCACAGGCGCAGCTCAGAGGTGGGACCTCTAAGCTGAGAAAAGAATAATAATAATAACATGGGGTTCTTGATAGAAAACATTCACTTTGGACGCATTTAGGCCATTACTCAAAATATTAATGTAATCTTTAGTACTTTAATAATTATTGATACATTAGGAGACAAATCAAAGACACACAAGATAAACACCAGTGTGAGAGAGACAGGTGGAGCAACAGGTCAGAGGTGAGCAGGTGGAGGTGGAGATGGGGTTGATATGGATATTAATACTGAGGCAAATGCTCACTTAAGTGTCTTAACAAAAGAAAGAAAAGTATAGGTGCAACCTGTAGTGATTTTACAGTTCATTGATGGTCAAGTTCAAATTTAAATTTGATGAATAAACACCCCATCCACTAGGGGTTGGGGGAAAAATCGATTCTAGATGCATCCTGACGAAGATTGGAAGATTCTGAATCGATTCACAAATGTCCAAAATCAATTTTCTACATGTTAGTTAATAATGTCAAGTTGAAGAAATGAAAACGCAAAACTGGAGATCCAATTTCTAAATCTGATCTAAATTCTTTTTTCTCCTCTGTTTATGATTTAAGAACTTGTGAAAAAAGGTTTTACCAGCATAGTCTTTCTAGGTTTTTTTCTAATTTTCTTCATCTGTGAAACAGGTGGAAAAAAAAGTTTTGCCAGGATCATTTTTCTGTGTTTTTTCTTTCCATCTGTGAAAATGGGTAAAAAAAAAGTCTTGGCAAGTGAAAAAAACATTTTTTTGGTCAGGATTTTTTTAAAAAGTGTTTGTTGTTGTAGTGCTCATTTCGGCCACAAGAGGGCACAAGTGCACCACTACCCCATGTTCCTAATAGGACTGAAAGCATTTGTGTTTTCTTCCAGGTGAGTTTTAATTTATCCATGCACTCTAAACACAAGGTACATATATTGTGTGTTAGCAAGTTATGTAATATTACTGTCATGTCTTCCTTTCGGCTAGAATTGTTAAAATCAGCTTTAATCTGCCGTTAGCATTAGCTATACTGTCGTTAGCACACTAGCTAGATACTGAAAGTGAGAAGCATAATTATTCCAGGTGAGTTTTAATATCTTCATGTACTCTAAACACAAGGTACACATATTGTGTGTTAGCAAGTTATGCAACATTACTGTCATGTGTTTCTTTTGGCCGAAAATGTATTTTAATCAGCGCTAATATGCCCTTAGCGTTAGCTATACTGATGTTAGCTGCTAACAGCTGTTAGCACACTAGCTAGTGGGTTAACATACTGTTCATGGCTAACAGCTACAACCTAGGTTAAGTCGACTGCATAACTAACTGTAACGTTGCTGTAACTGTAACGTTAGTCATGGTAATGGGGACACTTCAGCCCTTATGAGTGGGATGTTTTACAAATAAAGATTAAAAAAACAAACAAACATATGAGTGGGACATTTGGACACTTGCTTAGGGAATAGAATAACTTTGTACATTTAATGATAGCTATACACAACAGAATACATTTTGATTTTGGCAATTTAAATTAATATGATTATTATTCATATTTATGACATAGAATTGGATGCTGTTTGTTGAATATTGCAATTATAGTGCAATGCTTATTCTTAATCTGTCCTTCAGTTGACAGTCTGATTAGTTATGATTGTTCAACGTGCAGTGCATTAAAAAGACCCTATGTCAGCTCACTGTCTCAATAAATTATAATTATGCTTCTCACTTTCAGTAGTGGATTTTCCCCTTCTCTTTGTTTGCCATGATATACAATATAAGATTATTGCAGATTGGAGTAGAGTCATTTCATTTGAATGAATCATTCTTTCTCTTGAGAAATTCTATAGGAAAAATGCAGTGTGCACAACTCAGGGGTCCAAGCACACCTGAAGGTTCCATTGGTGGCCAAGTACCTGAACCTGATCAGATGAGGACATGAAAAGTTTGCAGCATTTAAGTATAGGCACTCTTTAAAGGGCAGCTGTTAGCCATGAACAATATGTTAGGCCACTAGCTAGCGCACTAACAGCAGTATAGCTAACACTACCGACAGATTAGTGCTGATTAAAACATTTCTAGCCAAAAGAAAGATATGACAGTAATGTTATATACCTTGCTAACACACCTGCAAGCACACCTGAAGGTTACATTGGTGGCCAAGTATCTAGCTAGCGTGCTAACGACAGTATAGCTAATGCTAACGGCAGATTAAAGCTGATTTTAACAATTCTAGCCAAAAGGAAGACATGACAGTAATATTACATAACTTGCTAACACACAATATATGTACCTTGTGTTTAGAGTGCATGGAGAAGTTAAAACTCACCTGGAAGAAAACACAAATGCTTTCAGTCCTATTTAGAACACGGGGTAGTAGTGCACTTGTGCCCTCTTGTGGCCGAAATAAGTATTACAACAACAAACACCTACCAAAAAAATATGATCCTGTCAAAACTTTTTTTTCACCTGGCAAAACTTTTTTTTTTCCTCACCCATTTTCACACATGAAAAAAAAACAAAACTTATAAAAATTATCCTGGCAAAACTTTTTTTCCCTTCCTGTTTCACAGATGGAAAAAAAGTAACTTAAAAAGATTATGCTGGTAAAACCCTTTTTTTTTCACCTGTTCTTAAGTCATAAACACAGGAGAGAAAAGAATTTAGATCAGACTTAGAAATTGGATCTCCAGAAATATTCTTTTCCTCAGTTGATTTTTAGGGCTTCCGTACTTTTGCGTGACGAACATGAAGTATACTGTGAACTTTCTATGCCATCACTCAGAGACTAACGTTAGCGGAATGGTGAACTCCAGTAGTATCAAACGAGCTGACCAACACAAACAGCATTATACAAGTAAAACCATCTCTGAGGTGAAGAAAATAACTTGGTGCTTAGTCTGTTTCACCTCAAAAACTCTGCGTCCACTCAGTGTCTTGTATAGCGATGGTTTCCCTCGGAGCTAATGGTGCAGCAGAGAGAATGCTCTCCACTGCTGGAAACATAATGTTAATAACAACACAGCGGAGCACTGCACCTCCCCCTCATTTTGTTATTCTCATACAGGCAGGAGACTGTCAGATGCTTTCATATTAATTCATTAATGCAGTTAAGTTTTTTTAAAATAAAAAGGCTACGGACATATTGTATTTCAGTGGACAAAGGACACCAATGAATGGTTTGGCACCAAGCAGCAACCTACGGGGCTGGGAAATGAAGCCACTGCAGAAGTGCCGAAAAAAAGTGCAGTTCCTTGAATGGCCACTTGAGGCTGGCTCCAAAAGTGAGTCAATCCCAACAGACCCCCAAGTTAAAATGCCCAACTTCACAGCCGAAATAAACATGTTTACAGCCCGGTACAAAAAATGGTTTTGTACCGGGCTGTAAACAGCCTTTCAAGACACCTGTACGGGGGATGATTTTTTTTTTTATAATTCACCTGTTTATATGTTATTAAGCCATAAAGTTATGCATAATTAAAGATGTGGCTGCTTTGAGTGACAGGTCGCTAGCCGCTAGGTGGCTTATTTCAGCAACTAGGCTTCATTCAGCCCGCCTCAGCTCTACCTCTTTGTCCAGTTTGGATTAGCCGGAAGTCAGGCACTGCCAAGATGGCAATGGCTGGAGTCGCCCACTTTGAGCCTCAAAACTGCTCTTCAGAAACCAATGGGTGACGTCACGGTGGCTACATCCATATTTTTGACAGTCTATGTTTGGCACACAGCATACTGGAGCAAGAGACAATATGACAATATTAAAAAACACTATGTCTCTCTGACTCTGTACGTGCATGACGAGATGGATATGGGTGGGATTTATCACTGCTCTTTGTGTAAAGCTGTGCATATGCAGGGCTGGAAAATACCACACTTTTAGTTCTTCCACAAGGATACAGAATGTGTTTTACACATGCTTTGATAAATAAGGCCCTGGGTTAGGATCGAGTCAGGTTTGACTAAACTCAACACTAAAAAGCATTATTTGACTTGATTGTCTTTTAGGCCATGTTCACATCAGAAAGCACACAGACTGGGAAAATAAGCAGGAAGAGCTTGTTAAGACTTGAATATAGTCCTCTAATTGTAACTGTGACACAGAGTAGATTCCATATTCTGAGTCTTGTTCAAATATTCAGCCCTTGAGGAGGATTTCTATTCTAACACAGATTCTGTGATATAAATAAACAGTCATTAGCTGTTCTGTCTCCAGGGGAAACCAAAGCTAATTGCAGAGTAATGAGTATGTTTGTCTGACAGAGCATGAAGGAACATGCACCCACACAAAAGTACAAGTGTCCATGCTTCCACACTTCTGTATTAACAGTGGCATGATGGTAAACATGTGTACTAATTCAAGCTTATACTGAACAAACCACACAATAGAGAGTGATACAATATACACATCAAGTGCATAAACTATCAGTTATCTCCAACAGCAACACAGACAACAGAACTGACCTGTGGAAACAGAGACAGAGTCAGAGGGAGTGTAGCAGAGAGGGGAGGGAGTGAAGTACACACAGCTGTGGAGTTGAGAGACAAGAGATTGCTATTCAAGGACAAAAGGAGAGACAGAGAGGAAACGTGAAATCTATAAAATCTTTCTCCACTCTCTGCAATTATTTTTCTATTGGCTTCTATTGTATTGTGTATTCAAAAAATATTAAAAACAGAGATGTGTGTATAATGTGTTTTAAGAATGCACTTGACTTGATTGTGGTCACCAGCTGCCAGCTGTACTGTATGTGTCACTAATGTGTTTGCTGTAAAGCTGGTGAGCAGCTGTCAGCATAATGTTTTTGATAGAGCACATATCTGGTGAACTAAACCTGTCTTCATGTACTGAAATGGACATTTTCTGATCAGCACATCTTATAGAGGAGGCTGTACAGTTTTATGTCGACTTACTGATATGACTCTTCTCAAGATGAAAATGTGCTTCAATCTTCAATCACTTTTATTTAAGATACCAAATTCATCAACAACTAACGATTCTCCCATGGACCCAAGATTATAATGAATTTTAAATTATTCTGGGCATGGTATGAAATATTTCAAACACAGGTAAGGATATAATTGTATATGAATGTATATTAATTACAAGAGATACATGATAACTGTATTCAGAATGCATCTGAGCCTGAAATTTGCAAGCACTGTATTAGTTTGTGATTTTCAAAGATTTTATTAGTACTTTTTGCCTTTTTTATTGGTTGGTTGCAGGATAGACAGATGGAGAACAGAGGGAGACAGAGAGGGGTAAGACATGCAACAAAGGCTCCCAGCTGGAATAAAGCCGAGGACATTGCAGTTATACAGTATGGAATGTGACTTAACTAGCTACTACTAACTACTAGCTAACTAACTAACTACTAACTTTTCTTTATCTCCATGAATGGGTAAACTGTAAATTTAATATTGTGCTCAAAGTCCTCAAAGTGAGCATGAATTTAAGACTCTTCTCATTCTTTCATTTAGTTTATCATTATTGTTAATAACTTCTTTTCTTATTTTAATTCATTATCAATAATACTCTGTATTGTTTTCTGTTGTAATCATTTTCTTGTGAGGACCCCAGGAAGACTAGCGGTCATTAAATTGGCAGCTAATGGGATCCTACTTGTCACTTGTCACTACTTTTTTATTTTGGTAAAAAAAAAAAACCATGATGACATTTCAGCCAGTTGTAAAAACTGTTTTTAATCAATGGGTCCAAAGTCATCACGTGAAATTGAAGCTTTAACTGTTTTCATAGCAAAACATTAACTTCTAATTTTTACAAGTCTCTAATTGATGCTTTTTGAGAGCATCACTTAGGGCTGCTCAATTTTGGAAAAATTCATAATCCCAGTTATTTTAGTCAATTTTGAGATCACGATTATTTAACACGATTACTCACTGACTTTGGAAACATCATGCATTTATTGAACTTAAAAAAACTGGCCTCTGAACAGTGGATTTCCTTGAACATTATATATAAATCAACTGAATAACAAATAAAAAATAAATGTTAAAATGTTACATATGGGGTTGCACGATATAGGATTTTTCGCCGATATCCAATATGCCAATATTTCCAACTCATTGTGGCCGATTGCCGATGCTGATACCGATATAAGCACATATTTTTTTCCAGCTGGCTGAGGAGACTATTATGCATGCAAGCATAGATTGTACTAAGTATGCTAAAGAAAGACAATATATGAAGGAAGAACTTAGGAAGACTGGAGTTCAGGAGCTCAATGTTAAAACTTTAATGAACCTCCCAAGTGGGTGGAGCAGTAGAGTTTTCTTTGAGTTTATTAGACAGACAGGATCAATGTGTAGGATTTAATCTCTGGTCCACACTCCAGAGCAGAAGGTGGCAGTATTGCACCTAATACGCTGGTTGGCAACTGCTGTTATAAATCAAAAAGAAGATTTTTTTTTTCCAAACAGAGTGGTACATTCACGGATGTATTACAAGAGCTGGATAGGGCAGCCTTGCAGCCAATTTTTCCCAGTGGCTACTCACTTGAGCCGAGAAAAGCGACATAAAAATCCGTGACGTCATCACAATGTAAAGTCTATGGGCCAAGCCGGAACTCGTGGGCGGGGCCAGCGGGGGAAACAGTACTGCACATATTCAGTGGGCCGCACAATGCAGAAGCAAGAAGCTAGAAACTTTTTTTGGCGTATGCGCATGGATGAATAATAAGAGCTGGATAGGGAGCCGCTGCTCAGCCTTGCAGCCAATTTTTCCCAGTGGTCATTCACGGTATCGCAATGAAAAATCCCCCTGTGGCCCAAAAAGCATTTTCCCCATAGACCATCATTGTAAAAGAGACGTCTGTAAAACTGTTGAGAGGACATGTTGAACTGCAAACAATGTCAATTATGACTCTTTTTATTATGAAAATTTGATCCATGGAGTTAGCTATAGAACTGAATAGGCGCCATTTTTAGTCCGGTATCCAGCTCTTATAATACATCCATGGGTACATCCTGTCAGCTAAGGTGTTTCCTATCTGTGCAGCCAAACATAGCAGCTCCTCGGCGGACTGTCTCTGCAGGCTCCACTTCACTCAGCTGCCTGACAGACCCGCTGCTTCTTCCCACTTTAACCTGAATAACAAACCAGGGCTCGGTGCTCAAGTTGGATCTACATGGAGAGCCAGGGCTAATGTTAGCTGAGAGGCTAGCAGAGCGTTAGCTGCAGCATGGCCGGAGGGAAGCACAGCCAGCTAGCCTCCGCTAGACTCCCTGCTAATGTTGCATGCAGTGTGTGTACATGTGCTTGAGTAACCAGGTTACAGTTGGTTTTCTCCAGAAAGCTGATTTCTTAACTGTCATGTGAACAAGAAACCTGCTTTCTGTAATCGGAGTATGGGATTAGAGAAACCTGGCTTCCACAGGTAGATTTTACTCCCTGGAGAACACAGATTTCTCAGTCATGTGTACGTGTAACCAGGTTTCTAATCAGCTCTATACAAGTAAGCATATGCACAATAACAGACTGCAGAGAAAGCGCAGCTCCGAGCAGCTGGATGAAAGGAGAGATCATTACACAGAGCGAAGCATCCGTGTATCTACAGAAATAGCCTCCGAAGTCTGACTGAAACTAAAACAAAGTAGCTGTAGATGTCTAAATAAGTCAGTTTCCACCGCTTAACGTTTGACTGTTAAATTCAGACACGTTCTGGTTGTGAAGAGCTCTGGCTGTCTGTCTGTCTGTCACTGTGCTGTCCGGCTGCACCGACATATGATCCTCTGGATTTATAATACAAAACAAAACCAGAGCATCATTGCAGAACAAAATTCAGCACAATAATCGTCTCACCTCGATTATCTTCTTTTCATAATTGTTGGAAGCCAAAATCGTAATTGAAAATAAAATTTGATTAATCCAGCAACTCTAGCATCACTACTATATGATGTACACTGGCACAAAGTTAAAGTGCTGCACAGGCAGTGATATATTGTTTTGTTTATAATGTACAAATGATAAATGTTCCATCATCCACTGTGATCTGCAGGTACCAGATAGTAGCATGCTATATAACTGTCTGGAATAGACTGTGGCTGCTTTTGATTGTGACCCTCTGTAGCAGGGGTAAGGTACTACTACTCTGATGGGTTATTACATTCAGCTTTAAATTTCATTTAACTAAATTTAACTGTGTTGGATATCTTTTACCTGTAGGAATCGATGTGTCATCCACTGGCAGGTAAGACTGAGCACTGATGGACACTTCATGGTCATAGATGTCTGCTGCACCCTATACATGTAGGTGCGCGCGCACACACACACACACACACACACACACACACACACACACACACTGAGGTCCTGAGCAAGATAGCTTCACAACTGCTTATTACAATTAAATTCTGCATTGACAATTGTGACCCTGAGAGATGATTCCTATTGTTTTGATGACTCCCTGACTTCTCCTGTGGTGCCAACTTAATCCCAGATTTGTGCTTATAAAGAATCTGATGGGCAGATTGCCATGAAATTTACTCAATACATTCCATACATCCATTTTGGACACAACACAATTAACATAGCTGTGTCTTAACACTTTTTACACACTTTAACTTCTATTGAACTAATTTAATTTCTTCACATTTTATTTTTGTGAATATAAATGATGGAATCATCAATCTGGAAAATTTTCAATTAATTAATTGGCATTAAAGATTTATGTGTAGGTACATAGATGACACTATTTAATTTAGTTTTGTCTTTACCAGTTGACATGGATACTGCTGCTGGTGATTAGTAGGATGTTTGGAAGTTTCTCAGTCAAGGCAGTGCTGTATTCAGCATTGTAATTCAGGGGCTCCAAACCTTAGTTGGACCATGGACCATTTTATATGGATAACATTGTTGCGAGCAGCCAGCAGGAAGATGGGATTGATTTGTTCTCCACATCCCATCAGTACTGTGATAAAGTCATGACTCAAGTTTACCCATTAGTCTGTTTACAGGTTCACATGCCTCTTCACAAATCATGTCAGTTTTGCTTCAGACGATGAGAAGATGAAAGAGAGACAGAAACAGAAAAAACAGTACAAAACAAAAATGAGCTCAACCAACTTTCTCCCATATATTCCCTGCACTCAGCTTAAATCCTTCATTCTACAGACAAGATTATCATAATGACTGATTAAAACAGTATCCCTCTTTCACATCCCCCTTTCCTCACACCCTTCCTTAAGTAATGACAAATTGGATGATTAAAGACTGTAGTTTATTATGTGTCCTTACCTGTCCTGCCAGGTTGAAGTATGAGTGGTTGGTGAGGTTAATAGGGGTGGTTTTAGTGGACCGGGCTTGGTATTCAGCAGTCAGAGTTTCCCCCTGAACACACAACTCAAATCTTACTGGATGCTAAACTGGCAGTGGTTGATCTCTTTCTATGCAAAATCAATCAAACTGGGCTGGGCTTTAAAACTGTGGAATTATTTTAGGTTTACCTGTAGAGTGTAGGTGACCGAGACCTGCACCTCTCCAGGATAACCCTGGTCTCCATCTGGACTGGTAAGACTCAACTGTACACCACTTTCCACTGCTGTAGCAAGCCAGATAGCCTAAAGAGACAAACACATACATATTATAAAGTAAATACATAAAGGATTCAAAAAGCAGAAGTAGCCATTGATGGATGCCATTAATCATTAAACAGTTTATGCAAAATAAAATACTGTATTTTTAGATAGCACATCTGTTAAAGTGTGGAATGAAGACATTGGACTGCTGCTTCAGGACTGCTTTGAGAGTAGAAACTGGGAGGTCTTTAAACTGCTGCTATGAGGGAAGATTCTACTGTTGATTTAGAGGAATATGCTTCTACTCCACCACAGATTCCTGGCGCATGTGGCAAGGCCTTCAACACATCACAGATGACCAGCAGAGGAGCAGGGGGACTACAGCCAGCCAAGCCACACTGCCTAATGAGCTGAATGACTACTACGCTCGCTTCAAGACCCTCATCCACACAACCCTCACACACTTAGAGGGCAAGGACACATATGTTAGAATGCTATTTATCGACTACAGCTCAGCATTCAACACGGAAACGCTTCTCACCCTCGGACTGACACCCTCTCTTTGTAACTTTCAACACAGACAGACCCCAGTCAGTCAGAGTAGGCAATGACACATCAGGCACAAGAATCGTAAGCACGGGGACCCCCCAGGGCTATGTGCTGAGTCCCCTGCTGTACACACTCTTCATGTATGACTGTGTGGCCTCCCAGAACAAAACCAGTATCGTCAAATTTGCAGATGACACAACAGTCATTGGACTGGTGTACAGAAGAGAGGTGGCAGACCTGGTGGCCTGGTGTCATAACAACAATCTCTCCCTAAACGTTGACAAGACCAAGGAGATGATTATTGATCCAAGGAGGAAGCGGGAGCTGCACACACCACTATACATAGGTGAGACAGAGGCAGAGTGGTTGAAAACCTTCAAATTCTTTGGCACCCACATCAGCAAGGATCTCACCTGGTCTCACAACACAACGACAAAACATCAAGAAATCCCACCAGTGACTGTACTTTCTAAGAAGACTGACGATATTTGGCATGCCAACCAAAATTCTCAGAAACTTCTACAGGTGTACGGTTGAGTGTCCCTACCAGTTCCATCACAGTCTGGTATGGAAACTGCACTGCCCAGGACAGGAAGGCTCTCCAGTGTGTGATCAAAACTGCACAGTACATCTCAGGAGGAGCTTTCCCCTCAGTTCAGGACATTTACAACACTAGGGTCATCAGGAGGGCATGCAACATCATTAAGGACAGTACACACCCCCAAAACAGCATAGCACCAGAACAACAAGACTGACAAACAGCTTCTATCCACAGGCCATCGGGCTTGTGAATAATTCCCTTCCACACAGCTCTCCTCCTATCACTCTGACGTTGAAGTCATCTGCATTTTTCAACAAACTGTTATTTGCATTATTTGCAATAGTGCACAGTGCATCTTATGACCAGTACCCACACTATTATTTGAAATATTTGCAACAATGATGTAGTATACTTTATGACGTGTTGCTCGGTCAAGTCAGGATCGCTGTTTTTTTTTTGCACAATACTATGCTGTGCAACACTGTACATTGTGTACTGTGTATTGTGCTGTGCAATACATGAACTTATATGTAACTTATAAACTTTGTGATTTTAATTTTTAAAATCTAATTTTTTATTTAATTTAACTCTTTTTTTCATGAAGGGTGGACTAGCAAAGTAAGAATTTCATTGTATGGTGTATCTGCCTGTGTTTACTGTGTGTATGATAATAAACTTCTTGAATCTTGAAGGTAGCTGCACTTCTTATTGTGTTATTGTGCTATGCTGAGAGTAATTTCAAAATTGTGCAATGGTGTAGGGAGAATGTCCACCTATGTTCAGCTGATATATATAACATGATTCTTTAAATAGAAATGTTAATCCTTTATATACATTAAAAATAAATAAAATTTGAAAAATTGTGTTACGCAGTCCCTGAATTATAATCCACTTCTTTTTTCATTGATGATGACATCTTAGCTACATTGTAGGTTCTGCCTCCCGACAGCCATGTTCCAAAATCTGGGCCGTATTCACAAAGTATTTTGTCTTACCCACTAGGAGTCGTCCTAAATACCATTAAAAGTTCCTAGCTAAGAGTTTCCTATTGAGACCAATTCACAAAGCTGCTGAGAGTAACTCTTAGTAATGAACTGAGAGAACTTCTAAGCTAAGAGATGGGGCGGGGTTGACCCTGTTGCTATGGATGACCTCATAGCTCATGAATGATCTTATTCACTAGGCTTGTTCGAGATAAGCCAGGCCTGCGCAGAATTGATCACCGCACAATGCAGCCGGTCAGATTTGGGTCCGACTTGACCACTTGAATGTTGTGGGGTTGATGGCAGCTTTTATCAGGCAGAGAGGATGAATACATTCAGTAGCCTACAAATAGAGGATTCTTACAGAAACACCTGCAGCTGTCAGCTGACAGTCTGAATATCTGGCAGATCAATAAAGTAAATTGTCCTTTGTGATTACGGCCACATACTATGCTTGAAACTGAGCAGAGAATGTGAAAACAAGCGCCAACTTGTTTGAGAAAGCCTCTGACAAGATGTTAATGGGCCCACAGGAAGTAAAGGAAAGCAGACTCCTGCCTATTACAGCCCATCAACAGTCAAACCATCTGATGTGTCTGCAGCTAATGGTTACTGTCAACACTGCCTGGTCTATAATTCATTCACCTGTGCCACAGCAACCCATGGCACCCTTGGCCTTACCAAAGATGGCTGCAGCTCTCAGTAGCTTTAAAGCATTGATTGTATGTAAATATGGTCGACGCGTCTCCACTTCCTACCGCCAAAATATCTCCTTTCCAGGAGCTGCCATTTTCCTTGTGTGACGTAATTTGGAGCCTGAGTCTGCACAATGGAGTCGGGTAGTGGGATGTCGGCTTATGGGACACACCCCCTCTCCCGTTCCGCTGCCTGATGGAGGTTTGAGAGCGGCGGTCACAGCGTGATGTCACAGCCCCTTTTTATATCATCAAATATCTACCTAACTAACTACCTAATATGACAGAAACCATCTTTGAGAAATATGTATTTGACATGTACTTTGATTTTTTAGTTTGGCTCATGTCTAATCTGCTAACACGGAGGGGGCGGGATTTATGGCCTATACTGCAGCCAACCACCAGGGGGCAATCGAGATTTTTTGGCTTCACTTTTGATGGTGCAGTCAATTTAAAGCAAGACTATTTAACTTTTGCTGAGCAGCAGCAACAGCAGCCTCTGCTGCCAAAAGTGGTAATTACAGGATGCTGGTCCATTCAATTCTGTGGCAGCGAGGGTACTGCACTGTCTAATTGGAAGGAAATACTATCTGAAGGAGAACAGACTTTGACACGAGAGTGTGACAGAGAGGAAATAAAAAATGTCTTCAGATGAGGTGAAATGGCCTTACTTTTGTTTGCATGTTTGTGACATCCCTCGCTGTGTGTTATGGCTGATGTCATTACTGAGACCATCATCATCTGAACCTACAGCAGCTGTGTGCTAACATGTACAGTAATTGCAAACAGTTAGCGCTACTCTGACTGAGTGAATAAGGAAAGGGTCTCACCTCAGCAGGGGTTACAACTCAAGCCATGGCAACAGTGAGTTACCAACATGTGGATCGTAACATTAGTGGGACATATTGTCCCACATCATCTTCCCACACTACAGTCTGATGGCAGCCAGTGTGTATCTTAGTTCTGTTGGTAACAGTGTAAGTATACATGGTATAGTACATATTGGCGAGATAACGAGATAATGACTGATAGCAATCCCCAGAAGGGCTGATAAATACAGGATGCATCTGGCAATAAGTGCAGAGGCTATTAGTGTTAAAAAAAAATAAACCCTGTAATGAGGTAGTTTGTGTAACTTTGTAGCAGTCACCCTACATTAGCGTTAGGATACTAAATCACAGCAAACAGTGATAACAGAAAAATGTAACCACACACCAAACTGACACTACAACATGGTAACAAATGCAAAGCAGAAGCCGATGTTGAAAGTTAGGTTACTGATGAGTAAAGCAGGTGGCATCTCAGAAGTAAGTTTTCCATCCAAATATAGCACAAATTTTGACAAAATAATTTCAGAAAATAGATTAAAAAGATACCAATGAATGTGTGTTTCAATCCACTCCTGTTTTGTGAATATAAATGGTTGAGTGTATTGGTGCTGATTCTCCTGTCGAGTGCAGTAAACCACAAAAAGGAGAGATTTGTCATTAGTGTCTTTGTTTTTACATCAGAACCTTTGTTTACACCTTGTTGCTTGGGAACATAGATTTTTTTGTTTGTTTTGTTTGTTTTCTCAGCCAGCACATCCAGAAAGTGATTGACCAACCAATTTACAAAAAGTAGGATTTACCGAACGTAAGAGTCACTGGTGCATTATTTTTACTGCTTAGAAATCAAACTTTTGTTTTTATGAGAAAGAATGTACTTTCTGTACATTTCAAAGTTACATAGTTTCACTTTAAAGTTGCAACACATGACATTCACTACTAGGTGTTGCACTAATACACCAACATCTCAAACCATAACAAACGTATTGTCTACTCAATGAAGTTGGGGGGAAAAAAAAGGAAAGCTGACAACTCACGAAACTCAGATCAAACTGTCAAACTAGGCAGTACTGATCAAATATGGATCAAGATTCTGTTAGTGTATTTCTCACCTCAGATGTTTTCATAAACATATTTTAGTGGGCTGTTTAGCTGTAATTTGTAATTCGATAAAGTTTGTGATGTGGCCGCCATTTTGGAAACAGCCAGCATCATTCAGGGGATGTACAACTTTTTTTTTTTTCTAATTAAATAAATGTGTTCTATAAATGTCCTATTTATGATCCCATTTTACAATTTTTTAACAATACTGAGAACTTACAACATAAGAGCTGCATGTGCACTCATCTGTAACACTGACCCACTGAACCACCAGTGTGTTCACTGTGCTGTGCTAACTAACCTAACGTTATTTAAACCCTTAGGGCTTTATTTAAAATAGTGGTGGAGGTCCCAACATTTTCAAAGATACTGAATCTGTCAGACTTAATTTTGGGGAAATGTGTCTAAAATTATGAATGATTCATAATGTTTGAGTGGAATAACATGAATAATAATAATATAAGAAAACTTTAGCAACTTAAAAGCTACTTAAGAAGAAATAAAAGGGGAAACTGGATGCTGGCTAACTTTAAAAGAACATGAGACTAAAAGTTGTGAATTTGTAACTTAATGTGTGTTAATTGTGTTGGTGGTCTTGTCAAACAGCATCAACTGCTGCAATTTCCATGATAAAAAACAAATAAAATCAAAACCAACCCACCAGCAGCATGGAAACAACTTGATACCTGCTGTCAGTTTCTGATGGGGACGCTGGCACAATCTGTCTCTTTTCCTTCTTACAACATCTAATTAAAACATCATATTTGATGTCCTCGACATCACCTCAGGCAGTGCAGTAATAAAAGTATATGTGTTTTAGCCTCATGAGACAGCTTGATCTAAATTAGATCAATAAATAGAAGCCACTGGACTTCTACCACTCGAACAAACATGCACAACTAGACACACTGGCACACACACAGTCCTCATAATCTCAGTGTAGTGTCTTTGTGTCTTTGTGTGTGTGTGTGTGTGTGTGTGTGTGTGCAGTAGTCAGTGGCACAGCTAACTGAATTATTAGTAATTAGCAATGCTGAGTATAGTTTAGCCCTCAGGCCCAATGAACACACTGTTGCTTTGAAAAACAAACCAATACACACTCAGGCTCATTGGTGTAATTTATTTTAACCATTTAACCTGTCTGCTGCAAACAGATATCAGACACCTGCTGAATATTTCATTATGATGTATGTAGAATTCATGTACGATGGCAGTAACTGGCAATTGAATTCAACGATTTGAAATGTTTTAGATTTTTGCCTGTTGGTCCACTAGTTTTTATACCAGGGATATAAGAACCATGTTGGCACAGGAGCTCCTCAGGGCAGTGTTTTATCTCCTATCTTATATCCTGCACGCCAATGACAAGCAGATGATACGGCCTTTTCTGGAGAGTTGAAAGTGAGGTAAAGATGCTGCGTGAGGTGAAGAAGAGTCAAAAATCGTTGTCCCTCTTGGTGTCATAACTCCAAGAAGGACACACAGACATGAAATATATATATTGATATCATTCACTGTGCCTTACACTTCCCGAGGATATCATTATCTCAAAAACCTCCATAAATCCACTTAAAAACCAGAGAAAAAAGAGGCTGCAGAACTTGCCTGAGAATCATCACATTTTTAAATTTTCTTCAGTATCAAAGTAATCCAGTGACAGTTGTCTGTACATCCATGGCTACACTGCAAATGGGAGCTGCTAACAGCTGATTCAGCAGACTTTTAATGGAGATAATTTGCAAAATGTAAACAAATATCCACTAATAACTGGTCTGAAAGAGAACCGCAGTACCTACCTGTATCTGACATTACAACAGCCCATTTGACGAAACGAAACAAAATCAATGATAGAGCATAATATGAAATGATAGACGTTTTTCTCTCCTCACATAATATATTTCGTCATATCGCACAGTCCTGATACTCAGTTAGTCTTACCTTATTGAAGCCTCGGAGCCCTCCATGCAGTGCATTAGGTCCATTGTTGATATCTAGTTGGTAGTCTTTTCCCTCCACTACAAAGTGTCCACGTGCGATCCTGTTGGCCACACGGCCCACCACAGCTCCAAGATACCTCTTATCTGACACATAACCTGAAAATACACACACAACACAAGCAATTCCATCTTATTCAGCTTCACTAGAGTAGTGCCTGGCTTACATTCACTTTACTTACTCTCTCTCAGCTCTTTTTGGCGCATCTTCTACTATTGTTCTGTCAAATTCAAGTTCATATAGTAGTACTATAAAGACTATATGGACCAGGATTTATGTGGTCCAAGGTGTTCCTTAGCCTGTTTAAGGGCTGCCTATTTTGTTGGGATTGAAATTCAAAACAAATCCAAACTGTTATCTGGCATGATATGTAGCAGGTCAATTCTGAAACTCTTCTACCAAAAAAACAGGCCTATTGTATGCCAAACATCTGATTTCATTTTAACAGAGCAATAGCTTAAATACCATAAAACCTTAAATAAAGTATTGTTATGATTTGCCTGGCCTGAGATATACTCTAGTATCTGTAATAGGCACAGCTCAAACTCAACAGCAAACACAATTTTCTGTAATAATCTCATTCCGAGGTTACTATTTTAATATTTATACGCAAATATTTAAGAATACTGCATATCGAAAATCACTCATTATGTTACCTCTTACCTTCCAGGTCATCATAGCCCAAGACCACATCTTCCATCTGCCCGTGCTTCCCTCTGCTGCACACAGACCTGATAATTGCACCCAGGGTGAGGACCTCCACCCGCACCTGGGAAGACTGGAGGATCC
This sequence comes from Thunnus maccoyii, assembly GCF_910596095.1. Classification (NCBI taxonomy): domain Eukaryota; kingdom Metazoa; phylum Chordata; class Actinopteri; order Scombriformes; family Scombridae; genus Thunnus; species Thunnus maccoyii. The sequence goes on from NC_056546.1 coordinate 30,593,636, forward strand.
AAAGGTCCACACTGCCCAGGCTAGACACCTCTCCCCACTGCTGATGGCTTACCTGAGTCATCTTGAACCCTGTAGCCAACAAGACAGGGCGGTATAAGACAGGACATCACCTTCATATCATAGTTAAATGTTGGTCTCACTCAAATCAATCACATCCTTCAGCAAATCTTCCATCTGCAGCCAACAGGGTTATTGGTTATTCTGATCCCAACTTGTATACATTCATACTAGAACTTAACGTACCTTTTAACTTATAGACTGATATGTCTGGGTATTTACAGTATATTTACAGGCACGTCCACTAACATTATACTAAAATATCCTAGCAGGAAGAGTAAAAGAAAAGTCTAAAACATGTTTTAACATTTAACTGTTACAGTATTGCAATAAACTACTATGACAACGCTTTAGCTAGCTGCATCAATAGCTAAAAACACTGTGGTTCATTTTAGCCCACTGTCTCACCTCACAACACTTTATCAAGTCAGAAGACTGTGCACCTCGACAATGTTTACACCATGGATATACACTGTCGCTGCCCGATCTGAGTTGCTGCCTGACAAGAGTACAGGTTGCGCAAGCCAGCGCGTACACCATCTTGGATAGCAAAGTACGGCAACACCATTTGGACAAACTACAAGCAGAACCAAGGCTGTAGTCGAAAAGTATCTCCTGTCGTCTTTTCCTAACCACTGTCTCTTGATTTCTATGGAAAACGTCATGAAGTCAAGGAAAGATGTGAAGGAGAATTCATAAGGACTATCATTGGATATCGTCTATCCGATGATACCCGGACCCCTTACCATGTTGTTTCATGCAGGTTATATAAACGTGGACAACACGTTGAAAAATATTACTTCATTACCAAGGTCGAAATTGAATTTAAAAAAGGTATATAGGCTACCAGTCACAAAACTGAAACGAAATTGTCACACTGATAATGCTTGCTCACGCTCACTCTCCTGAATCCCAATCATTGTACGAAAATAAATGTTAAATATATGCAAGATAGGCATAACATGTTAGGTCTACAAATCTACTACTGTATCATCAATCTTAAGTGTCAAACAAGTTGAAATAAAAACATCGTCTGACTAAAAACGTCTCATATCCTTTTTTCTTGAAAGACTGTGTTCTTCTGTGTTATGTTTTAAAATCTGTTATCAGCCTTTGCATATAAGAACCACCACACAACTCAGTAAACGCCTTGAAATGTTGACTTGATTGTGCTCTGAAGTTGTTATGGTTGATATAGGCTGTGGGTCCGTGAACCCTTTGTCCAAAGCTGAGTTCAACTTGCTTGATAACAGGATAAACAAATATACAATTCATTATTTTGTTTTTTCATGTGAATTAAAAAAACAGAAATTCACGTGCTTTTCCCGTTTCCGTCTTCAAATCGGCAATTGGCATAGAAATGAAACCAAAAATTCTACTTCACATGTTTCCTTGACCTCATGACGTTTTCCATCGAGGTCAAGGAACAGTGGTTAGGAAAAGACGATAGGGCGTACTTTTGGACTGCAGCCAGAGACACGTAAGAGAAAGATGAGTGAACTTTGAGTTGCTTGAACTCCTACATATGATCCTTAACATAACAGTTAACTGGGATCTGGGGATTCATTTCAATATATCAATATATCCTTCCCTAAACATAAACTCTTCATCAGCACACACACACAAATACATGCATAGGATATACTGTATATATACATAATTAATATATATCAATCTTAACGTTGTGTTAAAGCTCAATTTACTGTTATTGTGTACTGTCCAAATATTTGGACATATTGTACTTGTGATTAAGACTGATGCTTTGTCTTAATATTGGAGTATATTTCTGAAGTAATTTGTAAATGAATGACTGATGTAAAAAGTAATGAGTCTAAAATGCTGCACAATGTATTGTCATTGAAACCGACAATTGTTTTAGTGAGAAAGTAATAAGTTACACTTGGAGATGGACAAGTCAGTAATGATTCAATAAAAATGAAAATGTAATTGGCTTATATTATGTATCCTTATCCTACTAGTCCTCTCACCTTTCTTTACATTCTGCCCTTACTGGCATAAACTGTCACTCAGTTTGGTGTTTAACAATAACTTCAAAAGCAGTTGTTCTCAGTGAAGCACAGCTTCTGTTTTCAACACTGACTGTTGTCAACTGTCCCAGGAGTATATCAGAAATGCATTTGTTTTGTTATGTAATGTAGGTTTTCTTTGACAGCGTTAAATGAAACTTAAGGTGATGTAAGGTAAGTTACATCAGTTAATCAAAGGCATGCATACCAGAGTTAAATAAAAAATATTTATTTGCACAAAAACAGGAACAAGAAAATAGGACTTTTGGCTGGCCCTACAAACCCCTGGCTACATTCAATGCGGGGAAAAAATTGAGGTCCATCAGATGGAAAGACTGGGGTTAATCAAAGGGTTTGGAGAATGTGGAAGAGGAAGGGAGAGGAAGAGCTGTGACAGAAGTGACAGCCATCAGCTGATGTGTGATGGCTACCCTTATATGTAAAAAAAAAAAAAAAGTGTACATCAAACATCACATAATGTACAAAAATCAAGGCCTCTTTTTTGCTGCTAAAACTTTGGTGGGTACAATGCTTCCACCAATAGACAAAACAAAGGTAGCCATCACACTGTTAATAAAGTGCCAGGCTTTGTCCATCTGCTTGGGGTGGGCAAACCTGGGTGATGGCAGAGAATATGAGTTTCATCTGAGGGAATTGTCAGTGGAGATCTTGCAAGTCCTGCTTGATCCCTGTGACAAGCTTCAAGCTTCCTCTGGATGTTCCTGAGATCATTTCTGCCACAGTGGATCAACAGGACATCTAGCACAGCTCTTCCTCCAAGGCACCAATGAAAGAAAGGGAGGTGGTTTCTCCAAACCATGACCACGGTTGGTCCCGATTGTCACCCTCGCTCATTTTTCCCCATGGTGAATGTATCTGTCGGTAGATTTTGGGTCCTGTTGATTGTAAAATGAAAAGAAAACAATACCTTTCTATGAAACCTTGTACTGGTGTGTTATTAAATTTAATGTATTTCATTTAATATTGTTATTTTATTTCACTGGACAGAACTCCTCATGCACATCCAGTATTTTCAATCAGGCGCTGGTTGGTTGCAGGAACATCTTAGGTGAAAATTAAAATTAACCACCGCACACTGAAATTACTTTACTGTGACTTAATCACAGTAAAGTTTTTATTGTGCGGTGGTTAATTTTAATTGTTATTTTATTATTTCATATTTTACCAGGCTATAGTGTGCTCTATGAGTGTATAATGGATGTAACTTAATGTTAAAAACTTAAGTTAGTTTATATCATTCTAAAATTAAAAATTACGTTACGCTGAAATCACAATAGGAGAGACATAGGAAGATTTGATTTCCATGTCTGATTTCCAGATATTTCCATGATATTTATACTTGCTCTTGGCCTCTGTGGAGGATGTCAAACTGGTTGATGGCAGCCTTGTTTTGTCTTACATGAGGATAACAAAAATAAAACAATGACTAACTATCCATTCAATATATTGACTCTACATGAGAAAAGCAGAGGTGTGTTGCATTGCTAACTACCAGTTGCTAACATATTGAATGCATGTGCTAACCTAGCTAAAGCATAGACTGTATGAACTAAAGATAGATGATTTGGCTGTGATAGTTATGTTTAATTTCAATAATGATGACAATTATGTTAGTTGTATTTTTTAGAAATATAGTATGTTAAGATGTGTGACTTTTTAAATATGACTACATGGTTAGTTGTTGTATTTACCTTATTAACAAGCCTTAACAAGCCTTCAGTCGTAGTACAACCAGCAGGAAAGAAACCGCTGCTGACCATTGGGTGCCCCTAAGCAAAATTGCTTTGTGGTGCCCCCCCAGTATATATTACACTATATAACAAAAAGAACAGGCAAAAAAACAAACAAAAAAAACCCCCCACACACACGTATTTGAAAAAGCAATCGTCTCCAACAAAATAAACCAAAGAAATATATTTTCATCATCAATGTAACTGAATATTTTTGTAGTATCTCTTTTCAGTGTTGTGCTTTTTAGATGGTCCCTGCACACTCATCTCATAGCCGGCTGTGTGTAGAGACCAATGTTACTTGTGCAGCTCAGAGGATGGCTTGTTTGGGTAAAAATGAGATAGTTCGTTGTCTACCTTACTACAGAAGGAAAGAGGCGTTGTTTGTGTTTTAACAACATTTCGCTTATGAGTTATTGATCCGAGTTTGAATCTGTGAATATATTTCCAACTTTAATGAGGTGCTGTTTGGTGCCCCCTCCAACATTCGGTGCTCTATGCACAGTGTGTGATGTGCGTGTATGTGGCAGTGGCACTGGGTACAGGAAATTGAAATAAACAGGGCTGTTTCTCAAAATCTGTGTGTCATGTACTGAACCTCCATAACCAACAAAAATGTTGGTGAAAAATCTCCCAGAGGAGTCATAGATTCCTTTAAGTTGAATGGAGTGAAACTGTTTGTAGTTTGGCACATCAAAAGCCTGTGCCATCACCCCATAAGACAACCCATGGGCCAGCCAAAAAACAGAAATAAGGATCTCTAAATGATGTCCCCAGCCATGATCCGTCTCCTGGTTCAAAATATTTAGAAGACCATTGAGAGCCTGCCTTGACACCCCAAAGTCATTCCTCATGCCTCGTTTCACATCCATGTACATCCTGTGGACTGGCACGTGGGTGTTCAGCCAGGCATATTGGGTGTGCTGGTATGCCTAAATTTACAAAGAAACACTACATTAACAAGGATTTAAGATGGTGCTTAAAAAACACATGAAATCAGAGGAATGCAAGCGTAGGTTTTGTTACACACCTAGTTTATTCATTAACTGTTTCTTTTAATTTTTGCTTAATGATGCCGTTTTGACAAAAACGAGTAAATTGATTACTTCAACAATCATCTCTCATCCACTCTGTAAGGCAAGAGCCTTACAGAGGCTCATCCTAATAGAAAAAACAACAACAACAACTGGGATCAGTTTATAAAAACATGTACCCCTAGTGGGTTGTTTCTCCTGGGGACTAACCAAGACATCATTGTACTGGCTTTTGTGTTAACAATTGATTTGTTTGTTTGTTTATTGGTATGTTGTCTGTGTCCCTCACGTTTTGAATTAAATCAGTGGTCCCAGTAAATACTGCCTGCACTTGGAGACATTTTTATAATAATACAGTTAGCTGTTTATTGACAACCACCAAGCCATCAATCACTGTGATATTCTGAATAATGATCTCACTGATGTAGGACTTGGTGATTGTCCATATTTAAAAGCAGCTGACTGAGACATTTTCAAGTTCGATCAGCTAAGAAATACAAAAATATTTTTTAATCCTAACCTAAGATTTAAGAAATGAAGAAAATGCATTGCAGACAACATTTGGGGGAAGACATCACGTAACTTTATTATGCTCTCTCTAGAACTAAATTTTGAGAATGTCAAAAATGCCCTCCATGAAATATATACAATTTGTTCACAAATGTTAAGTGATATCTAGTTATGTATACAGAATATATTTCAATACAGATATGACATAAACATTACAGCAAAACTGTTGCTTGATGTTCATTGACAGATTATTCACTTTATGTTGTACACACATGCTTTCCCAAACTACCCTTTATCCAACTAAAATACACACTGAATTGCTCAGAGCACTGTAGTACACTTACTGTACTAGAATGATTATATACTGTAGGTACTGTATATACAAATGTTAGCAGTTCAACACATTGAACATGTGGCTTTTTCACATTATGCTTCCTTTAGAGAAGAGTGTTACCCAAGGGTATTGCTATTAGGTGGTAGTCACAGGTGCAAAACATTTGCCAAATGGTCAGTTGGGTAGACTATAAAGTAACAAAATAATTAGAGCAAGGTGAGTTTTTAAAAAATGTTTTCTATTTTTGATTTTCCACCTTCATCATTTCATAAGTACTTACAGTGTACTCTTTAACCATTGATGGAAGCACAGTTGCAGTGAGGAAGTCGAGGCATCTGTCAATCATCTTTGATGTAGTTAAGATTTTCATTAATATGCAGGTTGCAGGTTTGAGTAGTTGTTTCTTTAACCACGTGATGACAATGTTTTGTTTTTTTTAAAAAAAACCCAAATCATAATGTCACACCACTAACCAAGTGCTTTTTCTGTTCCTAAACCAAACCAAGATAAGAAAACGCTATTATAAATGTTTTCTGACTAATTTGCAACGCTTTTGGAAGACACTGACAATTTTGTGCTACAGACCAGATCAGAAAATGCTTATATTGTTGTAAAGTTTGGAGGACTTGTTAGACTGGCTGGCATGAAGGTCTCTTGAAGGACTTTTGAGTTCTTTAAATATTAATGGTCTTAGGATAACTCATTCATTGTACCCCTTTCAGATTTACACATTAAATCAGTTTTACACAGTAGGTTATATCAAAGGGAAAATTATGGGATGGCCAGGTGAGTATATCCACTAATTGCAATGCCTCTATGCAAACAAATTAAATTTGGCCATACATTATGGTGTGATAAAGCTTTTATCCTGCAACTTCGCCTTCTAGTCTTATATAGCCGACTTCTTACTTAATAATACTGACCCCAAAAAAACCCAAACCACTATGAATGTCTTACATCAGCCAGTTCATCATTCAAGGTAACTAAACCCATATTCAACGGATATGGTGTTATATTGTTGATGCCCTGTAAGCTTGAACCTTTCACCTTTAATCCTCACATGACCAACTCTGTGATCATACAACCCTCTTGAGTTGTCCTGTGATGAGAACACTAACAAATCTTAAACATAAGAATCTCTTTAATGTCTACTATCTATCCCTTATGAGGTGATCATTACATTAAAGCTTGTGCAGATGCACCTTTGGATAGGGCTACCAATTAAGATGATTGTTACACCTGCCTTAAGTTATGTATAAAATTTTATTTCTGCCAGTACACTGAGATTAAACAAATATTTGTGTAGACACTCCCAACCTACACACTGTGTGTACAATACATGTCTTACTGGAGGAATTCCAGAGAGACAACATCCAATACACCATAAAGGTTGTAGGTTATGCAGTGGCCATGCTGATTTATTGCTCACTAATGTGGCCCCACTATTAGTTTTGTTTGATTCTGAAATTCGGAATGACAATGGTGATTTAGAGACTGGACAGTCTGGACTAAAGTGCTTTGATAGCGGTCAATGAGCTGGTTATGTAGTTAAGATCCGGATGATGAAGTCTTTGGTCATCTAGACCAGGTTTCAGCCTGTCAAATATACCTTAAAGTACTGCTCACCCCATTGATTTGCAATAGAGATAACAGACTTTATGGAGGGATGCTGAGAAAGCATGCCCGAAGCACTGTACATTCAGTTTTCTACACCATCAGAATCTATAAAGAGTTTTTAAAGTGTTACAGTCATCATCTTTAGAAGATTTTTTTGGTCAATTATTTTTCACTTATTTGGTTTGGAAAAAGAAAATGTCTTTGCTGTCAGTGTATTTTTTGATATTCTGGGTGCATTTCAGTAAATTTCAGAATTTTCTGTGACTCCTGAACTTTATACAATATTGAATTAGATATCAGCATTGACAGTAGATTTGACATATAAAACAAGTGCATATCAAAACCTCATTCTCTACCAACTGCCCCAACATTTTTGCCCCTTCGCTAGCAGGGCCCATGGTTGGTGATCTGTCCATCCACCCAACACTTTGGTCCAGAGCAAGATAAGAACACAACTACTGGCCAGATTTCCATCAAATGTTGTGCGGATATTTTACGGTCTCCAAATGATTCCTAATTATTTTGGTGGCCTGCTGGACCTTGCCTTTTAGTGCCATTGCCATTCAATATTTTCTTTTCTCTTTTCTCTTCAGTTTCCCTTCTTCTACAATACAAGTAGACACTTTAGCAAGGCTACATCATCCACTCCATCATCTACATCATCATCCATCAGGTGTCTCCCCTACTTTACTTGGCCATCTGGATGGTGGATGGTGTCTTCTGTATGTCATTGGCTACCACGTTGACCTCTGTGAATCCTTTGCAAAAATTCTGCACAAAATTTTATTTTTATTTTTTTATAGTTTGTCTCATAGATTAACCTGAAATCCCTGAAAATCTTGTTTTTATGACCTCCAGTAGTTTAACTTCTCACCTTGCTGCAGTGATGGGTGTACTCCAGGATGCTGTGACATCATGTGTGGTTACAGGTGTAACAGAGCACACTTTTGACCCCATCCAATAAAACCCATCAGTCATGCTGGTTGTGGTCAGAAGTGAAACAGGCTTGAGAGGACAGTGAAATACTGCTGCTCAGACAGATGTTAAGTCACTCTTTAACATTGTGACATTTATACATTTTACATATATTTATAATTTTTTATCTTGAATTTTTAGCCTTTATATTTTGTTTTTTCTAATTCTTCTTTTTCACACTAGTTTTTATCATAGCCTAAGAACATACACTAGATTGCATTTCACTACACATTCTGTTTGTGTATTTGAATAATAAACATTTAAATCCTTGAATCCTTACTCTCACCATCAACTCAACATTTCCATTTGTACAAAGAAATGTCAACATCTAATGGGCTGGTTGTCAGTAGATTTACTGAGTACATTAGTGCTCCTCAGAGGATGAACGCTTTCCATTTTCAAGACCCCACAAACCTTCACTCGCATCACCCTCAATCCAGAATGTTAACTTTGTACATATCTCATAGATTATTGCCATGAAAATTGTTCAGTACATTTAGTGCTCCAAATTGAATGAACCCGTCTGATTTTAATGACCCCATGGCCTCTCCTCTAAGCCCACAATTTACATTTTCAGCCACACTACTGAAAAGCTTTAAGAACTGAAAATTGTCATTATATCGTTTGTGCTTTTTGTGTATGTTGCAGCTTCTAGGAGCTACCAGTATGGAAATCATCTTTGTTTAATGTAATGAATAATTATTGCAACAAAACAAGTAACATTTTAAAATTGAACCCAATTACTTAGCAGTATCTGTGCAGTAAGATCATTTGAGTTAAAGTACGTAATTGAATAAGATGGATAAATTCATACAGCAGATGAGATCCTTTGCTCAGCCTGTGATGTTGCTGCAGTATGCTGGTTTAGCTGGTTTCACCAAGAATGGCCAGTATGGAGCTGGCCTGTGATGCAAGTTTACTGCTGGTATGATCTGTCAGTTTAGCAAGGCTTTCCTTCATATTCACAGAGTCCAACTCCTGCTTCATCACACCTAGAGCAGACAGGAATGGGAAGAGGAAGAGAAAGAAGTGTGAGATGGATTGTAATCAGTGGTGGAAGCAGATAAAATGTATCCTGTCCTAGAGAATTCTCTGAACATCTGTGTGCATATGAATAATATTTTTCCTTAAGAGCACAAGAGAAGAAACAGACACACACATCAGTCAGGAGTGAAGATCATTATGCAGTGCATTAGTTCAACATGATATAGATAGAAGCAGTGTCTCAAAACCATAGTAGCACGTCTATATCCACTGGACCTAAAGTGGCAACATCACAGCTGACAGCTGTCACTGTTCAAATGTCTTAAACTGCAGTCCTTTTAATGGCCACTAGATGCTGGCCTCAAAAAACCTTCTATTCTACCAAGTAAGAGAGATGTACAAGAAGAGAGATGTTAGGATCTCAATTCTTAATCTTTCTTCTAAAGGTGTCTTTGTGACCATTTTAAACATCATAGCTTCATTTCCACGATATTTAAGGATATGTCCACATTCTTTCAACAATATTCACTTGCTTGCATGTACTTTGAAAGAGTTTTGGTCATTGTAGTTGTTCCTCCTGTCCATACTGGCCATTAAAAAATGTAAGTGATAGGAGACACTCTAATGCTTAGCTGAAGCTAACACTTAGCAGTCTAAGATAGACACATCAAGTCTTTTTGGTGCAAAATTTCGTCTTTGTTTTATTGTCCCTCCACTGCAGCTCAGCAAGGAGACACTATCTGTGGAAGCACCAAGAAGAAATTTTGTTCTTCAGGACACCAATTTTACGGTACTTTCAGAGGTTAGGGTGGGTGTGGTAGATTTTTCTTTGTTTAGAAATCTAACTTTTGTTTTTATGAGAAAACAACTTTTGTACACGTCAAAATTAGAGATTTGCTTTAATTAGTCTTTGGAGTAAAACAGTGTCTGACTGTGTCGAGATAAGACAGTGTGGATCTTGTTTACCTGTAACTTTTCACTTTTTCATAGTTAACCTTTGGAATTGAGCTTCTGTGGATTTATTTTGCAGAAAACTCATTGCTTTTACACAGATTTCCAGTCACTAGTGGTCATTTTGGAAAATGGAAAAGAGTGTCCCTAATAATCAAAGCTCGTGAAAGCATACTCTGTGAGGCAAATGACATTCAGCACGTCCAAACAAGCAATTTACAAAACGCTTGTACAGTTAAGAGGGTTTACTGAATCTGACTTGGAACCTGATGAGAAAAGGTTTCAGAGGTTTAGGATAAGAATACTCAAATGTTCTTACCATTGTTTCTAAAATAAAGACTAATAGTCAAGGCAACAGAGACTACTTGTCCAAGCTTTTGACATGTATTATAGGTCTGTAAAGCCTCATCCTGGTTAGGTCACTTTTCTTGATAATTTATGTCCCCTACCTGCTGTATGACCACACATATATTTCCTGACATTGTTCTGGGGAATATGATACACATACACTTTGCTTATTCATGATTTTTTTTATGGAAGCTGAAAAATACAACAACTTAATGTGCCACTACAAAACTTTCAGTTGGATTTCTTTGCACATGTGCTGCTGATCTTTTGGGTCTGGATCAAATTTCCCTGTTCAGTGACCCAATCAATTCAGAATGCCTCCAACTGTGTAATGTAAAATCAAAACACATACTGGAGTTAGCCAGGCTGCAGGTAAGACCTAAAGCACTGAACTTGACTTCAACCGCGCCTGTAGGATCCTCCAACATCTTCTTCAGCATGGGCAACAGCTCTGCCTCCCTAAATGGATCCTTCATCGACTCTGCAGTGTTCACACACACCCACAAACACACACACAAACACACAGGTAAACACACATGTAAATACATTTTCTAAATTTACATTTTCATACATTTGAAGTTGTCATATGCCCAAGAAATGTTCCCTTGCAATGTTTTTGTGTTTATACTATACAAGCAAATACTTTGCTTCTGTTGCTTTGTGTAGGGTGTTTCTCTCTCTTCACATCATCAATTACAACAGTGAACTGCAAACAAACGACTTACATCCAACTCTGAATTCTTTTTCTGGCTAAAACACAATATATTTTCAAATTTACCACAAACATAAACTATATGTTTGCTCAGAACTTAATGACCAGAAGGGGTCGAAATTCCAGCTCCAAGAACAACTTTTTATTTATTTCTTTATTTCATGAATGAGTTTTTATTGTGTTTTAGAGTTCTTAAAAATGTTCCAAATCCATTTTTCATGTTTTTGTAATGTATGTCATCGCTCTTTCTCTTTTAATTGTATTTTGTCTTAGCTTTTACATTGAAAAGAAAAGTTTTTTATGCCAAAACTAAATAGGCACCTTTTGGGTAAAGAACCCCTCTATACAAGCTTGGGTATCTCCTCATAGATGCTCCTGTATTTTGGACGTAATATGATGTCTCCCATGTCCGTTATTGAGCACACCCCTTTCCTCTCTGCCAGTGTGGGATTGGCCTGAAACTACACAACCATATACCCAGCCCATCTACTTGTGAGTGCCCCATTGGCTGATATGTATACATACATACACACAGACACACACACACATGTATATATGTATATGTTTATGTGTATGTATGTATATATATATATATATATGTGTGTGTGTGTGTGTGTGTGTGTGTGTGTGTGTGTGTGTATATATATGTATATATACATACATAATCTAAGTAAAGTAACAGTTATTGGTGACATTTATAACAGCTGATGGACCAGTAGTATTGCAAGAGAAAACAAATCTGGCCCATTAGATGCTTTGTTAACACATTAATGGTTAGACTGACAGACAGACTTCAGTGACTTCAGGGCTCGTATTTATCAAGTGTCTAAGAGCAGAAAATCAGTCCTAACTTGAGAACATATATTTGGTCCCACTTTTAGGCTTTGGAGTGAAAATATTTTTCCACTTTCTTAACTTATGCCGTCCAGGATTTAGAAGAGCTGCAGAGAGACCTGTTCAGACTTCCTAGTAGGAAGACATTGAAAGGCAAATGAGCATACTTCCCCTTGTTGAGTTTCGGAGTATAAAGCGTCATAAAAACATTCTCAGGTCTTACTCTGAGGCAGGAGTCATTTTAGTCCTTGTCAAGGTTGAGAGTGATTCTGACATGCTTGATAAATAAGTGCCCAGAACATTCGACTTAAGATAGTATCTGAAACTGCTGTACCAATGTCAATGGCAGATGCTATCGCCAGGGCAACCAGAGCCTCATTCTGCATGATGACATGCTCACTTGTTGCCATGGAAATAAGGTGCCGAATCCCATCTGCTTTTGCTACAGCGTGGACAACTTCCTGTCAGAGAGAGAAAGTAAACCCATTACATATGTTCAGTGTGTGTGTGTTTGTTTGTGTACATTCAGTACATTTAAAGTCTAATGTTAACTTTCAGAACAGAATGAAGTGACTCACAGTGCTCCGGCTGTGTCGGATGAGTGCAGCCAATAGGCGACTGGCTTCTCCCCGGACTCCTGCGTGATCTTTGGCTTCACACCATTCCATGACCCGAGCCAGCAGCATGGCATCTCTCCCCAGCACCAGGGCTGCCTCCTCTGACACACAGAGAATAGCTGAGCATGGGCATAATCACACGTTTTTTTGGGAGGGTTATGTCCCCCCCAATACTGAGAAAATACAGTAATAACAGTAGAAAATATGTTAAACATGTCCTTATTTTATGAGGACACTTACACTTAGTTGCGCTGACGGTTAGCTAGAACACACAACTTGGTTGTCTGATTTAGCATGTTGTTGTTGCTATTAATGTTCACTAAAGAAACTCAGAATCAGATCTCCTAATGTTCTAATCAACCTCACAGCGTTCTGTGCTGTGATGGTAGTCTGAAAGGTGTTTTGGTCAGTAAGTGGAGGTGAAGAAATGGAGGAAGTAATGTTACCTAAAAAGCTGAGAAATCAAGACTGGCAGATGGACATGTTAAGTTTTTTGTCGGACAGTAAGTAATACAAATTAATTCCAATTAACTTCTGCTGACTGAGTGGGAGTGAGAAATGCTTTGCTGAAAGACGGTGAAAAACACAAACACAATGTTAGAAATCTTGTAATTATGAGAAGTATAAGCCAGGAAAAAGACATCACCTGCAATAGTCTTGTGTCGCGAGCGTGCGAGCAACAGGATGTTGACTGCAGCTCACCTAACGGCCTGCGGTGTCGCTAATGAGAAGGAATTTCTGATACCGACATACAGAACCTTTAAAGTCCATAGCATATTTTTTGTTAAAGGGATAATCTGTCTTTTGTTCAAGTACAGCATTAGATGTCGTTCTAATCACAATATTTACACAAACATGCTTTGGATATGTATTTTTTCCCCATTGGAAGCTATCCTATTCACTACTACTGAAAAAGGCATAATTCTAATTTGTTGTTGTGTTTGAAGTCAGTAAACAGTAAACAACTGACCAAAACAAAACGAAGTAGAGGGGCAGCCACTACCAGAGAAATCATAGACTATTCCTTTAAATGTGAATTCAAATGGTCATTGTTGTCCTCAAAACTATGCTCTAAATGTACAAATTTTCATATATAAATATCATGGAATTGTGGGAAATGCACTTATAAAAGTTCTGGGGGAGGGTTCTCATTTTTCTCATTTTTTTCTAGATCTGGGTAAAAAAAAGATCTATTGCAGGTATTGTTTGACTGGAGAAGTTTCGACACTACTTGGTACTGGGTTATTTCATTCGATTCCTTAAAGGTATTGAGTACTGATACCCATCCCTAGTTTCTTTCCATACTTGTCATTTGCTTGTTTAGCCAGTATATGTAGAATTGCTTTCACATATTATTCCGGGTTTTGTTTGTGTTTAGCATTGTTACATTTACACCTGCATTTACAGTTTGATCAAGACAGACACATGTTTAAGTTCACTTATTGTTTATTAATTTAAGTCCTGAGTTTCTTGAGCTGTAGATTATCTTGTGTTTCTTACCATACTCACGATGCTTTCTAGGAGACAAAGGGGGAGTCACCCATTGACTTCCTGCTTTTAAACTCTCACTTACATCACCAGTGATGTCATTGGTTAGACCAAGTATGGGGAGATTTATTTTACTTGGTTAAATGTTTGGTTTAGTATCTATATGATGTGTACTTATTTTGGCTAGTAATGAGGGTTATGTTGTGGGTGATGTGTTTTGTTGTAAACATTGTTGACTGATACAAGTAGCATTGTTATATGCCAGTTGGTATAAGAGAAAGGACACCCCTGCAAGAAATGTGGTTCTGCCTAGTAGATTGAAGGGCCTATTTAGAGGGAGAGATGTGGATTTAGACAAGAGCAGAAATTAGAGGATGACAGTGTGGTTGTGTGCACATGATCATGCCTTAGTTTGATTTGTTTGTTTTCATTTCTATTTTTGAGACAGTTGTTTTTTGTTACACTGGACAGAATAAATCTCTTTTTTTCACTCATTCAACAAGAGTCTGACTGCCTCCTACCACCTTCCTTGCTACTCTAGTCAGGCTTCCTCACAGGAATGAACATCATACTGAAAAGACAAAGGTTTACATTTTGACTTAGGGTGGTGCTTGGACAAGGAGAGTCATGGACTGTTTTAAAATGAAAGGGTTCATCCTCTGGGAAGCATGACAATTACAACAATCTCCTCATTAGATTTTGATATGTCTTGTATACAAATGAGAGATTTTGCCTGATCTTTATCTACTGTTACAGAAGAATCTTCCTCTCTGCACACACATCACATAGCAGCAATGTCTTCAATGATCTTACACTATTCTAACACTTGAAACTCATGTGGAAATCCAAACCAAATCCCATCTTCAACAAAGTATTATTCATTTAATTAAATATTATTCAGCAGATTATAGTACTATAACCATAATGCATCTGCAAGCAGCATTTTGCCTTCACTAAACTGTGAGAGATTCAAGTTCAAAGAACAAACATAAGATTTAAAAAAGCATAGGAATTAAATGTATTTAAATAAAATGGTGTAAGTAGCTAAAGTCTGAGAGAGTACAATCAGGATACTGGTGGGTAAACTCACTGCAATTTATTAATATATCATGCCATAGGTTTAGAGTTTCAACTGCACCAACATTCGACAACAACACAACACAACACAACAACACATGCTCACCTTGTCCATCCACCATCATGCGCAGTGTACCCAGCAGTTTGAATTGAACTGGCGGCATGTCAGAGCGCAGCAGGGTCTTTATCCTCTCAGTCACCCCATCCTCCAGCATCCGTACCTTGTTGGAGGCTAGAAGACAAAGACATAATTTGCATTTAGCATCCACATAATTTTAAGTAAATTTTAAATAATAAAATTTTATTTATTTATTTATTTTTGCTGTTTTTAAGACTTAACTGTACAACTCTTTTTTTTATGAGTTTCTGTTTCTTTACTGTAGGTTTCTGTAGATGTTGTGTATCTGTGTCTTGGTGTGATCATTTTTATGCAGCTGTCCTTCACAAGGTAAGTTTCATGTGGCATAATTACTTTGGTTAATGGAATCATATCTCTACTGTGTGCTTTGATCAGTACCAGGAATTGCCAGGTTTCTGAGTGCGCTCAGTCCAGCATGTTGCACAGACACGTCTCCTTCATCCACATGCTGCTCCAACAAGGTCAGGATGTGAGGAACCACACCGAGGTCCAGCATCTTCACACAGTTGCTGTCTGACAGAAATACAGCAGGACAGTGCTATTACAGGCTGGCAAAGTCACTTTCAAAACCCTATGCTTCTTAAAACTGTAGCTGCAATATTTCATCACTTAAGACAAACCCAATGCTTACCGTTTACAAACAATATTATCATAACAGTTAGAGAAGTGATATTTGTATCCATACTTGCACTCAACCGTCTTTTTCTTGTCTTTTTCCCCTTGAAATTTGTCTGCCAACACTGTCTGCAAAGACTGTATAGTCTACAGTATATCTGTTAACCTTAGGAAACTTTTATTTATCATTTTTATCATTCATGCCCCCAGTTACAGCCAACTACAGCTGAGTGTTGAAGACAACATTTTAGTTTTGAAATGTGGTAAATTGCAGTTCCTCTGGTGGCCACAAGATGCTGGCATGACCAGATTAAACTGTCAGGGGTCCCCTGCACAAAAATAAGGGCCCCTGTTCACTCCTTTTCTTCCCACTCTCTGTGTAGTGTGTACACACTGTAATATGACCTGGTCCCAGTGTTCATTTGATCTACACAGATTAATTAAGGAATAAGCAATATAAGCACAATGGTCTTTTGCAACTTGGTCCTCTATAAGACTCATGATCAAGTAACATCAATTCAATGAGGAAACCAAACGATGAACAGCCACTTTTGGGGCCCCTGGAGCAGTTGCCTGCTTTGCCCAGTTGATCCAGCCTTACCTCCAAGAAAACTATATTAAAATTAACAGGGGGATATGAATGTGATATGATGTTTGTCTCACTGGTGATTGTGAGAAGTACTTCACTGAGGAGATATTGAATCTCAAAGAGAAATACTGTCATTCAGCTCTAGTGATGGCTGCTTGTTTTTCTCACATAAGCTCCACATAGACAGCATACCTGCTGTCACAGAAGTCTTTTCACAGTCTGTGGTCCTTTCTGACAAATATCTCACCATTCCTGGCAAAGTTGGCAATGGCCAGGGCTCCAGACAGCTGCAGCTGAGTGTTGGAGCTCTGCAGCCAGGACAGAACATCTTGGTACACCAGGCCTGACCCCTCACCAAAACACTTCTGCATAGACTCATCTGACACACACACATGCACACATGTTAATAAGGCAACACCACCATGTTTATGGTGCATTCAGAAATATGGACACGATGATGAGAGGCCAGCAGTTATTATCATCCTAGAAGAGATCCAAAGAGGGAAAAATGGAGTGTCAGTTGAAAATGTTTAATTTCTCTGCAAATATACATGCAGGATCAGCAGTCGATAGCTGCAACTTCTGAACCAGCTGGTGATACTCCCCTAATTTTTTCATGAGCCTGCAGAATGGAAAGCACCTACATCAAACTACATGGAGACTGGGATGCCTCTGTTTCCAGCAAAGATACCTGAACACAATGCCAATCTTATCATGTTGAGTAATGTTAGATATTTAAATGTACAGTTTCAACCACACTCAGAAAGATTGGTCTGTTGTCCTGATTATGTTGACTGATGATGACAGGAGAGGGCCGCACTCAGTGAAAAGAACAGAAGGACAAGAAGACACAACATTTTCTGCCAGCCTTCATCACTCTCACAACCATGCAGTACAGATCCATTAAGTAGATAGTGCATAGGTGGCATTGTTTAAGGAAAGGCAAATGAGGAAGTTAATATCCAAACTAAGGCAGAGTTGTTGCTGTATGCACATTCAGAGATGTCAAACAAAGTCCCACTTGCATCACTCACCTCCTAAAAGCAATGATACTATGAGGTTGGAGGCAATCTTGATGCTGCAGAGGTCGTGGGGGTCAGAACCTCCTTGCAGACCCCGAATCATCTCTGATAATGCCTCTGGTACTCCTGACTCTGCAAACTGCAGCTTCAATGTATCTGGTGGTACAACAGAACCAGGCAAACTTCATTAGCTTTTTTTTTTTTTTTTTTACCATTATTAATAACCAACACTTTCTTTCAATAAATGTACAACATCATTAGAAAGCAAAATGGAAGAACTAAGGTTTTGATTTTTATGTAATACATGGTATTGAACATTATTCCATGTTGGAACATCTGACATTACACCAGCAGTGAATGTGGTTCTAGTCTATTGTATTATGTATAAATGAAAAGGATTAGTGCTGTCTGTCAACTGATGAGAAACAAATTCTTTCAAATGAGAATCGTAATGCTAAAGGATTTTTAAATTTTAGATTCAAAGTTCATCTTAGAGTTGTTCTGGAGCTTTCAGTCTTAACTTGTGCTCATCAGCAGATGGAGTTGCCCAGAAAAAATATATAATCAATCAAACTTCAAATGCAGGCTGCAGTCTGCAGTGGACTGAATCATTTTCTTTGTGAATGAAGCAACAGGACAGTTGTCCTTTAAGACAATAATGTGCATCTTTGATCCTTAATTATTTGAGCTGTACATACTTCTATTTAGGCATCAACAATATGAATGAAAATCTTGATATTGATTTATGTTATGATACAGAAAATTCAATTGAGAAACAGTTTATAGATAAAATAACCAAAAAGAAATAACTTTGGCTAATCCAGCAAATGAAATATCTGACAAGTACATAATCATTTAATTGGTGTAAAAAATAAACAATTTCTCAATATTTTCCTTCAACAATGACTGCTCCCTGTCTCCAGTTCTTTTGTCCAGAGAGGCCTTAGCTCAAGGCACCTATTGATCTACTCAATCAATATCCCATTTTCCTTTAACAATATGCATTACATGTCACCCTATGCTGATGATATTTTATTAATTGTTCAAAATCTTAACAAATCTCTCCCAAACAGGTTTAGAATTCCTGTACTGTATCTTGTTTCGTCCTTCTCCTCTTCTTCACCTTTTTTGCTTTCTTGTGTGCTTGTCTTTTTTGTACTGAGGGGCGTTATCCTTGTTTTAGGGAGGATTTGTATCAGTACTGAGGTATGTCTTATTCACCTCCATAAGATTGAGATTGTTTATTTTGGGATGTTTTAAAATAACTGTACATGATTTCTTGACCTGTATGTTCTTCTTCAAAAATGTAATAAATAATTGGTCACAAAATAACACACATGCAAAAATCATAATACTGTGACAATTTTGTGACAAAACAGTCCTGGGGTCTGTTTATAACTATTGCGTACGCACAAATCGGGGCCTGAAAGAGGCGTATGCCACACAAATTTTATATATTGAGTGTGTGATGTAAAAACTACTTAAAACTGGTTAACTAGCAACTGGCCCGCTGCAGCATATCCGGCAAGAATTTAACCAGAGATGTCTGACTTTACGATCCACTGCAATGTTTACTGAAGTTGTGTATGGTTGTTTTGGGCTTTTGTGCACAAGTACACTTGTAATATGGATCCTACGCACTGTTCTATATATGAGACCCCTGCTCATTGATTTACAATATTACAAACAATGGCCTAATACAACCAGAGATATAAAATGGGTGGATACATGCATGTTACTTCCCCCTGAGCCAGGTCATAAAACCAGGTAGTCAATAAACACTATGGAAAAATTTCTGATAGTTGACAAATGTATATCAATGTTGCCAAACCCTAACTCTATTTGTCCATCTCTTAGCACAAGCCTGACTTCATTCATCCTGACTTGAGAGGTTTGAAAGCTGATCTCAGCTGAAATATCAAGTCATGCTTGATGAAGCCAGACTTCCATTAATACATCTTCCCTTTCTCAGCCTCTTTCCTGGAGCAGGTCTTACCACTCTCGCCCAGTGAGCCCAGTATTTCCAGGATGACATGTCGGCGTTCAGCATCAGGAGCCCGTTTCAGCTGAAAGGTCAGTACATCTGCCACGTCCAGCTCTGCCAGGGCCTCCCTCGCAGAGTCTGCAAAAATAGGGGTCTATAACTATAGACAGTGTAGGAGGTAACTAATTATCCTGACTACCAGTTTAAGTGATCATACAGCTGACATCTACAGCTTATTTAAGACAGCAGCTTTTTGAAATGGTGAATTTTACAGTCTTCTTGATAAGGGTCTAAAGAGGACCTATTATGCTCTTTTCCAGCTCTAAATTTTCATTTTTGGGTTCCACTAGAGTAGCTTTGCATGATTCACAGTTCAAAGTTCATAGTTCTTTATATTTGCTGGCCCTTTATGCAGCCCCTCAGTATAGCCTTTGTCTCTTTACAGTCCGTTTACAGTCCTGTCTCTTTAAGGCCCCCTCCCCAGTGAGAGTCACTCTGTTCTGTTTGGCCAGCTTTACATATCAGAGTTGTGTAATCTTACTGCCGATAAAAACACAACATTTCCTGCTTTACTGCTTCAAATTAAAATCTTTGGTTTGGTTCTTCTCCATTATTGTGACATTTCTGTGTAAGCTCTAACTCTCAATGATTGTTTCACATTCTTGATGATGAAATTTGTTAGGGAACCACTGAACAATGACTAAAGTCAGATCTGTATTTTGTTTGCTTGTTTGTTCTTCCCACT
The DNA here is from genome assembly GCF_910596095.1 of Thunnus maccoyii. Classification (NCBI taxonomy): domain Eukaryota; kingdom Metazoa; phylum Chordata; class Actinopteri; order Scombriformes; family Scombridae; genus Thunnus; species Thunnus maccoyii. The sequence goes on from NC_056546.1 coordinate 30,614,046, forward strand.
GCTTCTTCTTAGCTTTCCATATAAACTGTTTTAAAATGTGGGGGTATCACACTAGTGAGTGATGCCAGGTGTGTGTCAACATTTACTGTACCTTCATACCTTTGAGCAATGTAGAGTTTATGCTTTATATGACTGAAGAGGGAAATCAAGGAGAACACATGGAAAACATGCAAACACAACACAGAAATGACCAAGAATGTCATTGGTGACATGTCTAAATACTGAGACAACGTGATGCCCTGGGGAAATCATAATTGAATAATAATTATCACTCTAATAATTATGATTACCCAATAATTACCTATGTCAGCCAGGTTACAGAGGGCCAGCAGGCAGACGTTGACCAGGGGGTCATTCTCTGGATACTCCCTCATGATGGACACCAGTCTGGGTATTACACCACTCTGGACCAACTGGTCCTGTTGGTATGCTGGGTGGAGGGCAGTGAGAAAGTATGGTGATCAAATATACAGTAACAGATACAGACTGACCAGAGATACATGAAAGCACATTTGTTAAAGGTTAAACTCAAGCGGGTAGCTCCCAGCCTCAAAAGTGAAACCAATGCGGAAGTGCCTTAAACCTGCATTCTTTCTAATGGCCAGCAGGGGGCAACTCCACTGGCTGCAGAAAGAAATCCGATTATATGGAAGTCTATGAGAAAATCACCCTACTTCTCACTTGATTTATTACCTCAGTAAACACTTTCCTAAAGAGTTTATCGTCTAAATCGCTAGTTTCAAGTCTTCTTCAATACAGCATGATGTTCATTTTGTAAATTATGGTCTCATTCAGAGTAAAATAGATGACAAAGCAGAGTATGCTTTAGGGCGTGTGATTGACAAGTCGCTACCACAGCGACAACGTTGATCACGTAACGTAACCATAACCCCAGAGTATAGGCGTAGCTGCTATTTCACAGTGTGTTTTCAGTTCATGAAAGTTAATTGTAACATTCTCATCACCTAAAAAAGTCTTGTTCAGCGTTTAGTTGTGATAAAAAACCCTCTAAGGAGGCGGATGTTCAGTTTTTCCGATGAGTACATTTTGTTGTAAGGGTTTAAGGCCTGTTTTTCGCTTGCGGAAATTAGCGTTAGTATTAGCATTATCATTGTTAATCATAGATTGTAAATGCACCATGCTAACCATGCTAGCAGCTAACGCTATGGTCAGCTCAACCCTCTCATCCAAATATAGTCACTTCTGGCTCCAAAAATCAAACACGATTACGGTCAAATCCAAGATGGCGATGATCAAATCGCTATGCTCGAGCCTTCAAAACGGCAGTTCACAAGCCAATGGGTGATGTCACGGTGACTACGTCCATATTTTTTACAGTCTATGGTTAAACTCTGTCCTCTCAGTGAGAGGGAGGCATTCCCATCTTGAGGCTGCCTCTTTCAAAGCACTGTATGTTCATTCCAAAGCTGCCTCCATACAGCTAGGTGTGCATGTGCAATGTGTCCATCTTTTGTCTGAACTAGTGCAGTGCCCATTAAAAATGTGCCTGTTTGGAACTGCTGGCCTGATTGGCCTCTGGTATTGCTGCTTCAATGCATATAAAAATGAATGCTGTTGATGTGAGGTGTGAAAGAGTACCAACAACATGAAATAAACTAGCATTCTATTAAACACAGATGTTAAGTACTGTAATAGTGACTCAGAGAGCTTTTGAAAAAATGTGCATCCTTAAGTAAAGTGGATATATCGTATTAGGCTCTTAGATCATTCATTTTCTGTGGCTTCAGTTCGTTGGGTATATATGCTCAAAAGATTTGTGCTTTATGAGACATACTGGTTTTGAACTGCCCGCGGGAAGTAGCCTAAGAATCCATCCATTCCTGATCTGACTTTGCTGTCTACTTTTCTCTTTTTAGATCTTGAATTCTGAAATGCAGAGAAAGCTTTCCAGCCTGTCTCTCCTCACCAGTATTGTCTCTGCCACTCGCTCGTGCTCTCAGCTCGCTTGCCCTCTCTCTCTCTGTTTCTCTTGTCTTTTTAAAATGAATTGGGAAGCCGACAACAAAGCCTAACTTTTAATGTTATCAAACGAAGACAGATGTCCTCCCCTCGTCTCTCTCATGGCAGAGTTATACATACCACCCCACTGCTGCAGAGTGGCAGCTCGCCGTTCTCTTGTTTACTCAAAGCTTATTAATATTGAACATATCACATGTCCATATTGCACCACATTTGACACTGCACTTTGTTGGGTCCCCAGCAATGCACTCACCAAGTGTGAAGTAGATCGGATGAACAGTTCTTGAGATACGCAAAGGACATACATACATAAATACATACATACCAGACAAGCGGCAACCTCCAGGGCTGAAAAATGAAGCCAATAAGGAAGTGCTAAAAACCTGCATTCCCTCTAATGGTCAGCAGGGGGCAACTCCACTGGCTGCAAAAAGAAGTCCGATTGTGTGGAAGTCTATGAGAAAATGACCCTACTTTTCTCTTGAATTATTACCTCAGTAAACTGTTTCCTAATGAGTTTATGGTCTCAATCGCTAGTTTCAAGTCTTCTTCAATACAGCATGGTTTTCATTTTGTAAATTATGGTCCCATTTAATTTAAATTTGACGACAAAGCAGGGTACTCTTTAGGGTGTGGCTACGTTGTGATTGACAAGTCACTACCATGACGATAACATTGCTCATGTAACGTAACCATTGCATATAGGCTGGTGCTATTTCACAGTGTGTTTTCAGTTCACTGAAGTTAATTGTAACATTTTGGCCGCCTAAAAGTCTTGTTCAGTGTTTGGTTGTAATAAATAAATCTGAATGGGGGGGGGGGGGGTATAGCTCACAGCGATGTATGATGCAGCTTGTTTTTGGGTTTTTTTTTCCAAATGAGGCAGTTTGGGACAGAAGCCCCAGATTCCTACCTATTATTAAGGAATCCTTATCCACTTGGTGGTCTTATAGTGACTGCTACCTTTGGAAGTCATTGTTTTGTTGATATGTTGTTTTTATGTTGTTCACTATCTTCACGGCTGTCAGCCATAATGATCTGAAGGGTAAACTATTTCATATTTTAACCCCCTCCATGAAATGAAAACACTTAAAATAATCTCATATAATGTGAATGGTATTAATAATCCAATTAAGAGTAAGAAGTTACTGCAACAGCTCAAAAAAGAAACAGGAGATATAATCTTTTTGCAGGAAATGCATTTAGTGAAACTAGAACATGAAAAACTTACAAATGCTCAGGTATATTACTCATCCTATAAGTCCTCAAAAAGAGGAGTTGCTATTTTAATAATGCCACAAATAGCTTTTACGCTGGAAAAGCTGATATCAGACAAGGACTAGATATGTAATGGTTTCATTTATGAATATCTACAACCCCACTGAAGAGGGTCCAGACCTAATCGAAAAGATAGTTGAAGTAATAGTTTCAGAAAGCCAAGGGATAGCAATTATTTCAGGTGACCTAAATCTAATCATAGACCCAAAGATGGATACACAAAGTGATAGACAACATAGCTCAGATCAAGCTGCTAAAATAATGAGAGGAGCAGCCAAGGAAAAAGGGCTGACAGATGTGAGGAGAACTCTCCACCCGAAAGAAAGAGATTATACCTTCTTTTCAAAATCTTACTGTAGATATTCGAGACTAGACTATTTCTTTATGTTTAAGAATCACGAATCAAGGGTAATAGAATGCAATATAAATCAAATCACTTTGTCTGACCGTGCTTTGATAACTATGAAATTGAACTTTGATCTGGAAGTGGGTCATACTCTTTGGAGACTAAATAACCCCTTGTTACAAATGGAAGACTTCAAGATTAAAATAAGATCAACTATTAAAAATTACCGAGAAATAAATGATACAGAGGATGTCGAAGCAGTTATGCTGTGGGAGGGAGCAAAAGCAGTATTGAGAGGGGAAATTATATCATTGGCTTCATATAAGAAGAAAGAGAGGAACAAAAGAGTCAAGGAAATAGAACAATCAATAAGGATATTGGAACTGGAGCATAAGGCAAAAGGAAACCGTGTTGACTTGCATCCTTTAAATAAGCTAAGGAAAGAATTTGACTGATTGCTAACTGAAAAGGTAGAGAAATCATTGATATTTACTAAACAGCAATACTTTGATAGTGGAACAAAAGCAATGAAAAACCTGGCCTATAAATTGAAAAAACAACAGAAAAAAAATCAAATATCATTTCTATCAAAGACCAAACCAGGAATATAAGTGTAAAAGGTAAACAAGAAATAGCACAAGAATTTGCAAAATACTATAAACAATTATATAGCTCTGACAATAATCTGCTCCCTCAAAATAAAATTAAAGAATATCTATCCGGAATAAAACTACCACAGATGACAGATAAACAAAATGCAAACCTAATTTTGCCGGTTACGTCAGAGGAGATCAAAGCAGCAATAAAGAAATCAAAAAAGGGTAAATGCCCATGGAGCGATGGGTTTACAGGCGAATTTTATAAGGAATTTGATAAAGAATTACTGCTGATTTTAGAGAGAACATTTAACTGAGCGTTAGACCATAGCCAATGGGCAAATACTGCAGCTCCATAATTACAGTCATACACAAAGAAAGCAAGGATCCTACTGACTGTGGATCCTATAGACCTATAACTTTATTGAATGTAGATCAAAAATTGTTAAGCAGTATCCTAGCGGATAGATTGTCAAAAATGATTCCGCATATTATAAACCCAGACCAAACAGGCTTTATCCCAAATAGACATTTATCTGATAATGTAAGTCAAACCCTGAATATAATAGACTACTAAACAAATACTCAAACATTGATCCTCACTTTGGACGCTGAAAAAGCCTTTGACAGGGTGTCATGGTCTTTTATATTAGAAACCTGTGTTAAGTTCGGTTTCCATGACACTTTTATCAAATGGATTCAAGCAATGTATAATACATCAAGAGCACAGGTCAGGGCTAACAGGACCCTGTCAGATAGCTTTGAATTAGATAGGGGAAAGAGAGAAGGGGATCCACTCTCACCTTTAATTTTTGAGATTTTTACTGAACCCCTGGCAGCATACATCAGAGCAACCAATGAAAGTGAAGGTGTGAAAATAGCAGAGGAATATCACAAACTGGCTTTATATGCAGATGATGTGGTTCTATATATCACAAACTTAGAAAAATCATTACCAACACTTATGAAAATCATTAATAACTATGGTTTAGTATCAGGGTACAAGTTAAACATGCAGAAGTGTGAAGCAATGGTTTTAGGAGCACCTGTCAGCAAAGAATTGAAAAAGGAATATCTATGGAGATGGTACGAGGATAGAGTCAAATATCTGGGAACTGTGACACCAAAGAATATCAAGTTATTATATCAATTGAACTATAACTGTTTGGAAGCACAAATAAGGCAAAATCTGAATCTGTGGAGAACCGTTTCTCTGTCACTAGGTGTGTTTCAATAATTGTGCCACTCCTTCCTTCACTACCGCTCAACCCTTGATATTACGTAGCACCATACCTGTACACCATGCGAGAGCCACCTAACAAGTGGGTGGGTGGAGTCTGAGGGGAGTGGAAGATTTATAATGGAACACTTGCCCTCAATTGCACAATTTGCAAAATCTATTCAATGATGATTTGTCAAACAGTCATTTGCCTAACTGTCTGTTAATTGCAGTCACTGTGTCTCACATATCCATTAACCTAAAGTGAGAGGAGGAATCGTTTTCAGTGAATGTAATATGTGAAAATCAGGTGAGGTCATCAGTGTCTTCAATAATAATATAAAATAAAGTGCATTTACATTACATGTTTCTGTAGTTCTGAATTTGAAGTGGTTTAAAACAAAAAAAAAATGCAACAGTGTATGCTATGTAGTGAGTCTACATGTTCACTCACTCCCATGGCCCTTTGAGGGTTGATCTCATGATGGTGATGGGGATTCTCTGAGAGGAAGTGAAAAAGGGTTTTTTGAACCACTATTGAAATGCATCAATGGGCTTTGTGGCGCTAGGGGCAGAAACTGCAGATTTGGGGAGGAACAGCAGGTTCAGCTACTCAGTCCTCAGAGGGACAAACCCTCATAGGCTGTACCCATCCAAGGGGGTGAATCACACATGGGACGCAGCTGTGGCACTAAACCTCTGGCATAAGAAAGAGGCTAGAGGACCAGTCATCTTCACCATGGTCTCATTGGTTTACTGTAATACAATGGTAATATTGTATAATTAATAATATTCAATTGTAAAATGATCATTTATACCACAAATGATCATTTTACATCTGAGAATCATAAATACAGTATTTGTTAATTAAAACTGAACACTGACCTGCCGTCTGTCACTCTCTGTACTCTTCAAAAGAACACAGTCTCTGCCTCATCAGCACACTGTTCATCATCAGTAAGCCCTGCTGACTGAACCAGCATTGTCACACCAACTCACAGTTGTCAAAGCAGATGCGTCCAATGGCCCTGCCGGTGTTCAGCAGCATCTCCTGGTTACTGCTGTTTAGATGAGGTACCAGCACCTTTACAAGGCCTGCCTCGATGCATGGTTCCCTGACTGCAGCTACAAAACACAAGGATAAGATTTAGCCCCTGGAACTGCCTTAAATTGCCCCTTAAATCTCCCGTCCAGACATGTTATGAGACATATACAAATACTCTGTCTTGAATAATAATTTGTGTTTAGCATGTTTTTTTCCACAAAAAAGTATGATTATGATGTTATTAATTATTACAATTAAATCTCCTTCTCCCTCATGGAACAATCCAGAATCTATGAATATGCAAATATTTTTCATTTCAAATGTTTAACTGCTGGACACAAGGTGTCTCTTACTTCACTGAAAAGTCTATTCTCAGTGTATGTGCACTGGAGGCCTACACACTTTACAGCCTTCT